>NC_056720.1:13405289-13590289 GCF_018831695.1 Puntigrus tetrazona
TTATTTCAACAATGATAATAAAAAGAAAATTCTTAGCATCTGATTTGCATAAAATATTACATTTGAACATAGAAATCTTGTAACAATTAAAAAAATATATTAAAAAAACATAGAAATGTAATTAACGATTAAATAACGTTTAAATAACATGAAATAAGCTAATACATTTTTTTTTAAATAGATGCTTTGACAAATGAAACATTAAAAACAATTCACAAACCACAAACTTTAGAATCATGATATATTATATTATTCCTTAAATGCTATGTTCAGTTTTTTCTCTTTGGTCCAAAAAAAAAAAACAACTAATTTAATTGCTGGTGCTAGAGGCACAGAAATTCAAAATTCATCTTTAAGTAGCTTGAGCCTTACCTCATCAATAAGCCATCAGCGATGAAGGCGTTTTCCAGCGCTGAACATGAGTTACAGCCGCAGCTCTTTAATCAGTCTGCAGCTTGCAAATGACCCTGTAAGCACACCTAAAACATCAGGCCCATCTGGAAACTTTCAGCAGACCAAATCAACCGAACCTACAATATCAAAGGTCAAAATATCTATGACGCGCCACAGGCCTGTAAACCTCTGCATGCATGCTTTTTTAACACGTCTCCTTTGCGAAAAAGAATTTATCATGGGTGGAAATTAAAACAAACTGCATCTGGATGAAGAACATACCTTAAAAAACATAATTGACTTTTATTAGAGCAAAGTACGCACTCTAATAAAACAACACTTTAGCGATCACCCAAAAAAACGAACATTTCTGGAATATAAGCTCTCCTTTACGTTTCTGTTGGCCTTGACTCAACTAATTTGCTCGTAATCACAGGAACTAGCTGTTTAAAGTAGTTTAGTGGAGGCTAGGACTTAACGCGATGTTATGCTCGAACTGATGGTGGGTTTCAGCTGGCAACGACTTCACAGAGATTGATAAGTATTTTCTTACTTCATCTGAATATCGCCGAGACGACGAAACGTTTATTTCTTTTATGCACTCGGGGCTCGGGCGTGTTTACGAACCACGAGCAGGATCCTTATCCTCGCGACATTCGCAGACAATTTCAAACATAAACACAAGCTTAACGTCTCCTCCAAAAAAACGAAACGCCAACCGCGTGCAGACTAATAAAAAACCGTGCGCAATTACTCTGCTTGTATCGATTGCGCAAACAAACCCTGTTTGAACCGGCCAAATACTGACGCCGAGCGGGGGGTTGCGTGTTTTCATACGCGTCAGTTCGTAAACCTCTGTTAAGTATCAGCCTTTTGAGCAAATGCGAGCGTTTAATGGTCCTAACAGATGTTGCTTTGATACCGAACCAAAGTCCTGTCACGTTGCCATGTAGAGTCGAGTTCCGAACGTCGGCCCAAAACTTCAAGCGCTTTTCGGTTCGGTATCACTGCCCGACTCCGTCTGAACAAATACGGCTCGTCGCGGTCCCAGTTTGACGATGTGTGTTTACACGAAATGTGGAAATTAGAGCGCTAATGCTCATTTCGCGGCCGGAGAAAGTGTAAGTGTGTTTATGTAGGAGTAAAAACAAGGGAGATGTCGTGAAAAAGGATCGCTGTCCACAAAAACGCAATGGCGAGCACTTTTTGGACCGTTGGTGTCCAAAACATGAAGGATGCCTCAGAAGCCGTGTGCTAAGGGAGTGCTGGTCATTTTCTAAGAAATCAAACATGGGATTTAAGACTGGCGAGCGAAATGTCTCCCAGCTGAGTCACTAGACCAGGCCGCACGTCATACAGAATTTTTTAATCATTGTTCAAATGGTATAATGAGGTGAAGTTCAAGATGTTGGCTTAAAATTGGATGAAAGGCTGTATCTTGGCGAAACTTTGATCTACTCAAACAAAACGATGTATTCTATGTATATTAGTATCGTAATCCCGCCAAATTTGGGAGCATTGCCACCTACTCGGTCAACACTAAATTTATTGCAAGTGCTGCAACTCAGTTTGAAGAACATTTCAAACAGAAATCGCTGTCACGGTTGTCGCCCTTATTTGGCCAGTAAAGCCCTAACCCTACTCAACACTTTATTTTCAACTTTTTGGTTATTTCCTTCATTATTATTGAACATAAATGCTTTTATGACGTGATTTAAAATTTAAAAAAGGAGAAAAACCTACGTTGATCGCCTCAAAATATAATGACCATATGTTTTACCATCTGAACCACTGAAAGCGGTATCAAACAGTCATCACATGATGGGCGGAGTTAATTAGCTACTGCCGACAAGGTGGGCTTTTATTAATTATATTTCATTGTTACAAATAAAGGACATTTATAGTGATGTTTAAAATGTTCTTCAATAAAACCAATATACAATAAAGTACTGTTTACTAAGATGCTTTAGGGAACCCAGAATGGTTAATCTATCAATGCAAAAAAAAAAGAGCGACTGCTCCTTTAAGAAAAGCGAAATTGTTGCTTAAACAATGCTAATCTTTTAAGTTCTATAAACAGAGGCAAATCCAAATAAACGTCTGTGTGAAAATAACATGGAATCAGCTTTTCACAATGACAATTAAACACTGTAAACATATGTTAACCGTCGTGTGAATGCATTCATATTCGTCCGAAGCTGGCTGAGAAATCGTGAAGGGAAAACGGATGATGTTAGCTTCTGCCTAGGAAGCTCTACGACACCCCAGGGACTCGTCTTCCATCATCGGGATCCTTCCCTCGTCCCAGACGAGCTTTGATTATCGTAAATCTCCCAGCCTGCAGCATAGCGCTCCTGCCAGGGTTGACAGATAGTAAGGAGCTGCACGGTGTGTACACTGGCACGCGGCTGCATGAGTATTTGTCCAATATGCGTTTGAAATATTTGCGGAGCTGTCTGAGACACTCATGGCCTTGGTATTCAAAAATAAACCGTTGTCAGAAGCGACCGAGCCGATAGGGGTGAGGGAATATTTGCATCTGTGACAGACTACGACATGTCTGGAAAGCCCACCAAAGATCCTCTGAAGGACTTTCAAGTCTGCTGATTGATGTGGCTGGAGGTTTGATTTGTCCGGATTGTGACCCTCCATGTTACGAAAATCGAAGCCTAATTCAGCTTCATCGGAAACTTGCTGTAATTCCTTGATTGAAATTTTTGGCAGTGTTTACATTGTTCACAGCTTGATTGAAAGACATTTCAGAATAATTAGGAGGTTATTTGGTTCTATAAAGTCTTAAATGGGAACTCGAAATAAAACGGGTTTGACATTGTGATCGTCTGCTTTTGCTTATAGTGTGTGTGTGTGTGTGTGTGATCTCCCAGTCGAGGCTGTCTGAGAGAAACACACATTCTGTCTCGTTCAAACTGCCAGGATAAACGTGTTGCATTGAGAGGTCGTGCAGGAAAAAAACCTAATGCATCACATGCCTCGTGTACTGTCTGATTCTAAAGCATTTCCTTCTGGAGACCACAGAAGGCAGTTCAGCTAAAATTACATTGCTGGAGTGTGATGACATCTGTGAGAGAGCATTCTTTTTTGAAATTGAAACAGTATATTTACAACTTTCACGCAAAATATTTTATTTGTATATTTTGTATATTTTATATAAAATACATTTAATATACAGTTGAGGTCAAAAGTTTACACCCCTTTCTGAATCAGCAAAATGTTAATTATTCCCAAATAAAGAGGGATCATACAAAATGCATGTTATTTTTATTTAGTCCTGACCCGAATAAGATATTTAACAAAAGATGTTGGCATATATATATATATATATATATATATATATATATATATATATATATATATCCACCACAAGAGAAAATAATAGTTGAATTTATAAAATGGCCCCATTCAAAAATGATCTAAATTTTGTGGAAAATTTTCTCTTGTGGACAATTTTCATTTTCTAAATTGACAAAAAAAAATCCCATGCACAATCGCATGCAAGTAAACAGTCAACTATAAACAGCTCTAATGGCTTATTGTTGGTTTTTTTGTTGCTATGGGCCAGGTGTGAAAGCAACCTGTTTTGGATCAGCAGTTCCAGAACTTAAAGTAGCTTTAAAATTATTTTACATTCTTTAACATAATTCATTGAATGTAATCCGCATGGCGCTGGTGATGATGCTAAAGCATTGGCACTAGAGATCCTAAAATTGATCAGATTACTATTCAAAACCACCACAATAAAGGTGCCAAATTTCACCATTTTTCCTCTATACGATTCATAGAGTTGACATACAATAAGTACACAAGGTAACACAGTATTTCCAAAACCCAGTGCATCGTGGGAGCACACCTCAGGACCACCAGTGCAGCGTCATCCAATATAGTTGACCACAACTATTGCATTCAAGTCCTCAGTTTACATCTGATATTAGGGTGATAAAGACTGCAGGGTTTGCAGATGATGCTTATTGAGTGTTCGTGATCCAATAGCCACCGAGGAACAATGTTTAATACAAACTAGTTTGTGTACCTCTAAAAGGCCAAGTGTTCAAATGTTTAGTCTGATAGCGGGTTTCAGGGCCTGGTATGTTACAATACATTTTTCCGGGAATAACTGGGAAGCAAATACTCCACAACACAACAAAACTCACCTCATGAATTTTCAAGCTGAGGATCTGAAGAATGCAGGGTCTCCGGGTTCCTCAGCTGGACCAGTTACTCCAGTCACCCTTTTCCTTCGCTGAACACCGTGTGTACTTAGACACTGTCCAAATGTTTAGTCTCGTGTGCTTTATTCTGCTGCCTTCCCTACAAATTGTTGCCAGTGCACATTCGACGCTTCGTTCAACACTCGTTTCCCCCTTCCTCCTGAAACCACTCTCTTCCTGAAAGCATTCCTCAAGGAGTAGTAAAACAAATGACTTCAGGCCTTTCCTGCTTCCTCGCTTTTAGGCCTTATATGCAAGCAAGCATAGATGAACATGATTTACTTACAATTTAAGTGGATAATTCACTCAAAAAGGCTCACCCAATTCTGCATTATTGTCTTTATTTAGTACAACCTGCAATGAGATGTTTGGGAGAATGTCCATGCTGCTCTTTTTCAACAAAAAAAGCACAATAAACATGATCCGTACATTTTCTAAAGCCACGCAACAGCTGAAAATCAACCTGAAAGGAAAAGGTGAGTAAATGATGGCAAAAAAGCTTATTTATGGGTGTACTATTCCTTTAAGTAAATAGTTATATAACTTAAAGCGTTTTATCATATTTTTTTGTGTGGATACAGTGTAAGTAATAAGTATTGTAAATGAAATATAATGATTTGTGATGGTGAGGAACATATAAACACTATTTCACATGTTCTCTATGGAGTATGTCATCATAAATGTGTTAGCCGTAGTGCTAGCTTCGTAACTCCCACAGCATAAAAACAGGGTTTATCTTGAAAAAGCAGATCTTTGTGTTGACATATCAGTAGGCCGGTTTCCTGTCATATAAATACTGGAGTTATAAATGTCCTGCAGGCTTACAATATTCCTTATAAACGCCTATTTTGATTTAAAGCAAAAATAAAACTCGCGCATGAGCAGCAATGAGAAAAATGTTTTCCATTGGTGGACTAGCCTGGATTTAAAGAGATAAGTTACCTTTCTGTTATTATACTCACCCCGTATTACTGGTTTTTGAAGAGTTCAGTGTGCTGAAAGTGGATGGAAATTGGTTCCAAAATTATTTGATACTTTTACGCGAGGAAACCAAATCAAATTTCACATCATGGAAGTCAATGGCTACTGGCAACTGTTTGGCTACCAGCATTATTATAAATATGCTCTTTTGTGTACAACAGAAGAAAGAAATTTATACAGGTTTGGGACCGCTTAAGAATGTGCAAATGGTGAGAGTTTTAATTTTTGTGTGAACTACCACTTTAAGATTGCACGATTCAGCTCGCTACCTTATTGATCCGGTAAAACATTTGCGAACAAGCGAGTCAAAGAAAACAATATCGTCAAGTTATTCTGCCTCACGGCACAAAGTCACTTGACTGTTTTGATCCATTTTGAGTATATTGCAAAATTCGTTTCCATCTCCCATTATCCGCATTAACCATTTTTCTCAGAAGTCAAAATCCACCTTAAGCAACTGTAAAAACTTATTAGAAATGTGGCATTTCCATCACTTGTTTCTCATGCGATACTTCAAAAAATGAGCATTAAGTCTTGGGTGATGGAAACAGGAGGTGGTAAACTCCTCTTTTAACATTGTCTCAATTTAACACCTGCAGTGTTTGGCTAGACTGAGACCATCAGAAGTCCATTCCAGTGGAATATTGCTTAGATTTTGGAGGAGAGTGTAAAAGACCATCAAATAGCGCCGTCGGACAGCTTCTCAAAACCAGGGCTTTCATTTCTGGGGTTGTATCAGGGCTGGCAGGGGCATCTGCATGGCTGGTTTCGCACTTCGCTTACTCGTAGAACCAGCTATGCATGCTTCACGCCGCCTGGCCAGACTTCACGCCACTGCCGCCACATTCTGAAGTTAAGCCCCTTCGTCCCGCTAATATGCTTTTATGAGATTTTTCTTGGCTTCGGGAGATGACTATAGATCGTCTCCAAACCAAACCAACAAACAGTACATGGGGAGACTGGCAGGCTTTTGCAGTGGTACGACTGGGCTAAAATGACGGGCATTGGCAAATCCGCCATCTTTAATGATAGCACAGATTTAAATTAACCTTTTAAGTGAACAAATTAAGAATTAACGTCAAGCAAAGTGAACACGCAAACTCCAAAATAAAGGAGGGGAAAATTATGTTGCTTAGCACTCTTTCTGGTAGGCTTTGTTCTGAGACTTATTTGTTAGAATTAGTTGAGAATGATTCATACCAATCAAAAACATGTCGTCCCCGAGAAATAGTCTCACAATCATAATATCTCTGAGAGAATTAAAATACATGATGAAGGCTCAGTTCTAATGTGTTTTTAGGCCAACCCAGAATTACCCTGGTTCCCTCAACTAAAAGCCAAAAGGATTTCCGTTTATTGTATATTATTGCAGAAAATAAGCTCTGTGATCTATAAGGCTTATGATTTGTACACATTTTGTTCATTAAGATTTTTTGATTTTTTAGAAGAATTTTAATTAATTCTGAAGCCTTAATACAATCAGAATTAAAAAGCTAAAAGTAGGCTAATAGACTATGACACAGTACTTTAATGTCATCACAATCTTTACTTAAAATCTACAAATTAGAAAGTTTGACTTAGAACAGTTTATAAGACTGCAATTATAAACATAGGCCGTACAAGTGAGTAGACATTTAATGTCTTCAGTAGCAACAGATGTCAACCTGTAGTCAAATTTAGTTATTTATTATTAACCGCCTACTTCAGGACCAGCAAAAGTTTTAAAAACAAATCATGAATGGGGCATTACTGATTTATTTTATGTTGTAGAATAAAATGTGGACATTTTTTGAGACCTTATTTCTGGCATTTATTTAAAACCCCACTGAAACAGCAGAAATAGCATAGCGTGCTAATCACTACAGAGACAGTAGGCAGGGAAAAATAGGTCTATTCCACATTTTTAAGAGGTCTCTAAAACAAATGGCACAATGGTAAAATGTAAGAGAGGGAAAACATCCACATCCCCAAATGCTAAATGTCTACTATTATAACAAAATAACAAATGTATGTTGCTTCCCAAAAATGTGCTTGCTTCTGAAAAATTCGACTTGGTGCTAACAGGGCAACTCTACCAAGCTGAACCTTGGCTGAATTATCAGACGTTTACACAGGTGCCATCTGGCACCACACTGACCTCTAGTGGTTGCAATGGGGTTTGGATAACTGGTTTGGATAACTAACATGTGAAATCCTTGAATGCAGTGAGTACAATTAAAGGATCGGTGTGTGTGTGTGTGATCAAAGTTGGGGTTGTTTTAATACAAGCGCCTATCTGTCTTGCTAGCCAAAACAAAGGAACATGCTTTATTTGGGCTGGAAGTAAATCACAGTCTGGCTGATTAATCAAGGACTGACCCTGAGTTCGTCGCCTCCATAATAAAGGAGTTAGTTTTAATGGCGCAATGGATTTTAAATGAGATCGGTGGTATCCTTTGGATCGGACGACACCCGGCTTTCTGAGGGCCTACAATCTCCTGCACTGACCTTGTTTAAGGACTCACCGCTAATACTAGGAAAACAGAAGCTAATCTCTTACACCAACATATGTGGCTTCCAGCTCGATGCATTTATCATCATAATAATAGGCTTTCATGAGGTCCTAGCATGCTAACAGCACCCTGAACCAGCTAGGCCTGATAAATGAAGTACTGTTGCAGACCAAAACAGACCGTTAAAGATATGAACGTACGCGGTGGTTCGCAATCACACGATTCCTCCATTTATTTCTCTTTGTCAATGAGCTAAATATGTTCCAGGTTCAACTGACTGGGAGCTAAAATTACATGAATAAAAAGCAAACATAAGGTCCTCCAGCTGAACGAGTCCAATACTGGCCATGTTTCAAGAATGTATTTATTTGTTCAGGTATTCCTCAGGTTCAGTACTAGGATAACGTGAAACCCACCAAGTAATGAAGTAATGAACTAAGCAGAAATCGAGAGCAAACCGTAAATCCTATTTTTCTCAAAATTGCTTGCAGCATATCTGCTCACCTATCAGCATTAAACGGTCATTTACACATTAACACTATAAAACTAACATTTTGGATATGCAAAAAATCCTGATTTTCGCAGCTACTGCCCAGAGAAAACTTTGTTATACACCAAACTTGTACTGGATCCTTGGAATTACAAAAAATCTTGAACTAGAACTTGTGTTTGATATAAACGACTATGACATACCAACCCCGAGAACTACAGCTGTGGTGGAGCCTTGGTTGCAGTATTTCAGGAAAGATGTCAGAGAAGTATTCTAATAACTTTTTATGAGGTTAAGCATAGATTTAAACAATGAAACCTGGGGAGGAAACAACAGATAAGTCACATTCACATCAGTGATATATTTACTACCTTCATGTATCTTAAATCTAGCAATACACCAATATAAAACAATAACATCACCTTAAGGTTAACTTGGATATTCAAAACGCTTGAGAAAGCCTAGCCAGAAAGTTGTAAAAGCTTTAGGTTTAGATTAGATTAGATAGATGTTGATAGCCTATACTGCTAGCATGATTTAATAAATTGCTAACATGACATTGCTGATGCAGCTAGCATTATTAGCATACTGCTTATGTTCTGGCATAATTGACGTCTTAACATGATAGCATATTGCTAGCATGTTTCTAACATGATTAACATGCCTTTAGCTATCATCATTAGCTGTTATTGCTAACGTGATTGAAAAAAAAAACGTAACCAGGTGATTTATCAAAAAAAACTGATTTAACACACACACACACACACAAATGGCAAGCCAACTTATGACAACAATTATCTAAAAAAATTTGTAGGAGTGTAAATTCCATATCCTGAATTTTTATGTGTTTGCTTTATTATGGGGAGCTGGATTTTATTACAGTAAGCCCCACACTGACCCTCAAGACCTGTCATAAACCCCAGGCTACGCTCTACACATGCAAAGACCGAGAATTCACCTTTTAACCGAGTCTGTCTTAACGCTCCATTGATGAAATCAGAGAAAGAATAGCAGATGGCTGTTCTCATGAAATCGAATGGGAACGGAATCTTTCCATCTTAACCATGAGGTCACGCGTGCCGCATTTGAGTTCGCTTTTGATTGAGACGTTGGCCAGAAGGAAACTTTGCAAAGACCACATCACCATGCTGGTTATATTAACGTGTGATTTAATGCCAGTGTGTTCCCACTGTCCCATCTCTATAAAGGCCGTGGATGAGTCTGGACAAAGGAAAACGCTTGTTGGTGCAGCTGGGCCGCTTGCATCTTTCACTTAAATATTTAAGAATCCTATCTTGGTCTGTCATGCAAAGGCTGTCTAATGTCTGTCTGTAAAAAGCAGACCAAGTAACCCCTTAAAGGTAAAGTGCATACATTTAGTATTAAAAAGATAAAAAGTTTGGCAATAATTACCCTTGTGCTGTTCATCTTTAGAACACAAAGCTACTTTTAATTAAACCTCAGGACTTTGACAGCTATGCAACTAACACTTTCAATACACAGAAAGGAAGTAAGAACATCATTAAAGTAGTTCATGTGATATCAGTTGTGGTTTATTGCGATTTTTTTATCATCTGTTCGGACTCTCATTTTGATAGCACCCATTCTCTGTAGATGATCTCTGTGATATAATGTATATATAAATAAATATTCTAAAAATACGTTCTGGCAAAGAAACTAACTCTTCTAAATCTTGGATGGCTTGATGGTGAGTAATTTTGATGGTTTATTACGATGGTTTATGTGCAAAAAAAATAAATAACTGATCAAAAGTGTTATGAAAAGTGGTTTGCAAAGTTTCATTTGGTAACATACTAATGGAATACAAACATGTCTTTACTCCGAAACACTGAAATAGTCTGAAACCAGTTAGGGTCTGGAAGACATTAGCGTTGTTGAGAAATCTTAAACAAAATTTCCAAAATCAACTGTTTTGAAAGTGTACCCAGCTTCAACACCGATTTTAACTGATCCAGCAGAAATCTGTTGATGTAAGCCCGGGGGAAGTTGTTCCTTGCTGTATGATATGTTAACCGCATTTGGACTCTCTCACGGTCTCTCATCCACTATTTCCAAGCCAACAATAACGGGTGACTCTAGTTGAGTCAGCGAAGCGTTAATGCGTTTCCTCTACAGACCTTCCATGTTCCAACCGTTCATGTGCATGTATGTATTATATTTGTGTAAAATTCCACTCTGTGGTAAAAAAAAGAATCACCACAAAATAATCAGTGTTAAATTATCTCCAACAACATTCATTTAAACCTAACTTTAGAAGAATGACTCAAGTTAGCACAAATCGAGGGGCTCTAACCTGATGAAAGCGGTTTCATGGCATGCTTTGCATTTGAGTCATTATTAGCAGTGTTTGCAAAGGGAATTTACTATCACCATTTTTCTAAACTTGTGCAACAAATGGTCAGATTTACTGTTTAAAGTTAAAATGGCTTGTACACGTAACTACACGTAAAACAAAAGGAATCACAAAGACTTGGCAATCATTTGGCAAAGTCCAAGAAACCACAAAGAATATAGCAGCAACCAAACAGTAACATGCTAACCCACTCAGAACCCATCCAAGTAATTAAATCACGTAGCGATGCACTGGCAAGTGGCAACCAGAAGAACCTAGAACATCCCATCAACGAAGACATGCCCAACATCAACCAACAAGAAAGCTTTAGCGATTGCATAGCAATGTCCCTGCACCCACACAGAACAGAAAATATATATTAAAAAAACATTGTTAATTGAAATATGTTATCATTTTCCAGATCCAAAAGGTTCTTTGTCTGACGACTATGTAGATAAACCAATAGTGGTAGACAAAGGCAGGCCCCTGCTGGAAAATCCAGTGTATCTGTGCCCCAAAAACCAGTACGAACGCTGTGAACTAGTATGTGTACTAGCTGTTTTTTGCAATTAGAGACTTGCCGAATGGAAATTTATCGGTGAGAGTCGTATGCAATATGACCAGTGTTGGGAAGGATACTTTGGTATTTAGTTATTTAAAATGTAACAAGTAGTAACTATTTCAGTTACTTTATTGATGTAACTGATTGATTTGAGTGCATTTATAATACATTTTTCTACTGTTATTATTTTGATACATTCAGAGCATGCAGGGTTAACCGTAGTATTTAACAGTAGTACTCAACACTGATTATTGTCAGATTTTTTATAAATCCTTCTTTACAAGATTATTATAATTTCATTTTTAATGCAACCACCCAAAAATCTTTAGTACCTTTTTTTACTTTGAAATTCATAAGAAATAGTAGCTATGATAGTTTCTGCATAGCTGTGAGAGGAAATACTGGCACTGACAACGCCTTGGGAAAAATAAAGTGCATTTGACCCTCTATATGAAAACCCTTTTTTTTCATTTTTTTTAGGACTTTTTTCTATAAAAGTAATCTTTGAAAAGCTAAAGAACATTCATTTGATCGAAACTGAAACTTAAGATAAATGTATCTCATTGCATTTTGAGACTTCAGCCTGAATTTCACAGGGAGGGCCACATATACTTAAATCAACCTAAACGGGAAATAAAACAGTTATCAAATAAGCATGTCCTAAACCCCTGAAATATTGGTGCGAATTTTATGAAGAATCGGGAAAGAAATCAATCAAATCTGTATGTGTGTGAAAATGTAACCTAACATTTTCTCAAGTAACTGAATTAGTTACATGTATTTTGTAAAACACTGATGTTTCTTCTACAACACACAACCCAGATAGTTTTATTAGCGGTTGAAAAAAATGTTTATTCATCTCCAAAGAAAAAAAAAAAAAACACTCTTAACGTGGAGTAATGGAAAAACTACATTAATGTGTAGTTTTACTATTAGACAGAATTGCATCTGATTTCCACCATTGAGTTTCCATTAATGCTCTAAATATCCACTAGAGGGTACCAAACTACTCCCTCCAAGTCTAAAAATCTACTGTAAACTACATCCTTGCAAATTAAAACTTTTTCAAAAAGAGATCTGTCCTAAATGAAACTGAGAACATATGAAGACAACGTCCTGAACTGGAAGAATGAACTGATCAGGAGCATTTCTGAGCAGATTCTTCACTATTTTTTTTTACCAGCAATTCTTTTAGAGCGCCGAAGCCCACTGACATCACCTTCCAGGGCTTCTGGGGTGGTGGTAGTTTTGGAGGCAGTCTGGGCTTTTAGGGTGGCAGGAGGTTTTGGCACAGAAGGAGCTTTGGAGGTTTTTGGAGCAGGAGGAGCTTTGGAGGTTTTTGGAGCAGGAGGAGCTTTGGAGGTTTTTGGAGCAGGAGGAGCTTTGGAGGTTTTTGGAGCAGGAGGAGCTTTGGAGGTTTTTGAAGCAGGAGGAGCTTTGGAGGTTTTTGGAGCAGGAGGAGCTTTGGAGGTTTTTGAAGCAGGAGGAGCTTTGGAGGTTTTTGCCGCAGGAGGGGAGGTAGGACGTTTGTGGTCTGAATGGGGTTTTGGGGATTTAGGAGCAGTAGAGGGTTGGGTGAATCTGTGGCCTTTTTGCCGTGGTTTATCTGACTGTGGCATCTCCTACACAAGTAAGAAAAAAATATATTTATTGACAAAAAAATCTGTAGGCCTGAATTAAAGGACTGTTCACACCAAAATCGATAACTATATTACCGTTCTCATAAACGGGATAATGTTTTGTTTATTATAAGCTGCCACTAGTTAAACAGTTTAAACTTTCAATGTTTTTTATTGTTTATTAGCTGGACAATAATATTCCACAAGTGTTTCCGACAGTATCAATTATGGTTGACAGTTACACTGTAGGGCTGGGAAAATAAATGGATGCACCGCGAAGATTCTGAGATTTTCCGAATGCGTCACTAATCTTTCTCGAGTCGAACCTGAGCTTAATTCTGAACAGCAGGTGGCGCAGCAGGCTTTAGAAACAGCCTTACTACGCTTGTTTCCAAATTCTTACATGCACTTGAACCTAAAATAAATATACATGAAATTCAAGAAAAAAAAACCCATCAGCAACATAGCAAACTATAACCAAAAGTGATCCACTAACCTCTTTAGCGGACAGCTGGGATTCCAGAGCAGATATTTCTGCTTTCATTGTATCTACGTTTACCTTCCCACACAAAAAAGGATCGCCTTAGGTGTGAAACTTTTAAACATTTCCAACAAAGACAGAGGATGTGCTCTTGCTAGCAGTTACCTTGATTTGCTTGATGTTCTCCTTATAGCTGTCAATGTCCTTAATGAGTTGCTCTTCCTTTCCTCTGCAAAAAACATTCATGTATATTAAATCACAAAAATGCACTGCTTTACAGACATACAACTCGGGACACAGAAGACTTGGAAACCACCCAGAACATCCTAGCAACCACATGGCAACATTTTAGCATCACGCTATTGGGTTTCGCATGAGTAAGTACCACTAGAAAAGCCCAACTTTCATTTTGTGCGAGCCGTCTGGTTAATACCTCGATACTTCTGCTTTTTTCAGCTCTGTCTTGAGTTTGCTGACCTCTGCCTTCTCCTCAGCAGTAGTGCAGAGCACATCAGCAACCTTTAGCTTGGCAACGAGAGCTTTAAGATCAAGCCCTTCCAGCTGACTAGAGCTCTGGGACCTCCTAAGTATTTCCATGGAAATCTGCTGTAAACTTTCACACGACGTGACCTCAAACACCAGAGCCACAAAGACTGAGATCAGACAGGTGTTTCACAGGCATTACATTATGAAAATGGTGCATGTCAAATGACAAAACGCATTATAAATGTGTCACGTCTTACCTTAGAAAGCTCCGTTTGTATTTTGTTGAGCGCAGCAAGACCCATGTCCCTCATTTGTTGCATGCTCTTCAAAGATTTCTGCAATTCGCTTAACTCTTGCTGTAAACCAAATTGTCATGAAAATGGTTCCATTTAATTCTCAAGATGATGTTAATGACATTTTTATGAGACGATAACTGGACACCCTTTGAAATAACTGGGATTGTTTAACACTATTTATATATGCATTCATTGACCTGCGCCTGTTGAACTCGCTTTTTCCATTTGGATTGATAGACAAACTCCAGGTCTGTGTCTGTCCATTTGTATCCCTGCATTCCCTGGATAAAGGTTTCAGGATCGGGATTCCCAAGGGCTGCTGGATAGTCATAAAAGTGACCATTAAAGCAATTAAATCATACTGAACAAGAAACAGTGATTATATGTTGCGTGGTACCATTACTTACAAAAAAAAGAACATAGAGAGGTGTGTGAACATGATTGCTTATGTCAGTGAGCATACGAAATCACCTGAAGCAGCTGTAGAACTAGACCCCCTGACCGACTTCCTCTCATCTTTAACTTTAGGGTGCAGGAGAACTTCATTTGATCCATTGCTAAGGGTTTTGGTTATTTCCTTGGAAACAGATTTGAGCTCATTAGGAACTTTTGTGAAGTGATTACTAAATATATGACAAATAAATTTTTAAAAAAACTAAGCAAAATTAATATGTTTACATTTTAGAAAGACCAGAGAGAGACGGAATTCTAGAGAGTGTCAAATTAATAAATTAAGTGAATTTGGTGGATTATTTGATTAATAATTAAACTCAATAATTCTTAAATTAAGTGAGAAATTTGTAGCCTAACAATTAAACAAGACCCCCAAAAATTGAAACGTTGAATAACATGAATAATTATGACTTTTAGTGCTGGGCAACGATTAATCGCAATGAATTGCATCCCAAATAAAAGTTGTTTATATAACATGTATGTACTTTGTATATTTATTCTGTATATACACATATGCATGTATAGATTTAAAAAATGTTAATACATTAAATTATTTATAATATAAATTATACAAATATAATTATATACGTAAATACTTTAAAAATATATACTGTAATGTGTGTCATTATATATATATATATATATATATATATATATATATATATATATATATATATATATATACACACACATTTTATTTAAAAACCACACACACATAAATATATACAGTACACACAACTACAAACAAAACTTTCATTTTGTAGATTAATCATGACTAAAATTACTAAATTAATATCAAATATTTAGACATAATATTTCTTTTCTTCTTCTTTTTTTTACCTCAGGTTCATTCATGACAGAATTTTGCTCATATGGGTTAAGCCTATCAATCCATTTGAGGCCAAAATATTCAGGACATTTGGACAGGCTAAAATATTCTCGTGATAAAAAGGGATAAACAAAAATAATTGTCTTTTCCACACATTTGCATTTGTATATTAACGACACGAATCACCCACTGCTAAAATACTACCATTGTTTGTTTGTTTGTTTGTTTACCTGGCCGCATGGCTCATCTTTGACCACTTGTTCTGATGTTGGAGAACCATCTGGTTTGCTGGGGGGCCTTGTTGTTACTCTTTCACTTTTAGATGGAGGTGTCCTCTCTAACTGTCGTCCGGCAGGTATAATATTTGGCTGCTCGTCGATTATTGATAGCGTTAGTGAAGGCGCATCACCAGACTCCAAATCTCGCACATTTTTGGTGCGTTTACTTCGGCTTCCCTTCGAGCTCATATGAGCTGCCGGTGATTTTTAACTCTTCGGTTGTTCAAAATATATTTTTTAAGGATAGTGCTACAATCTTGTCGCTCTCAAGCTGCAAACAATTTTAAAAGTGGCCTCAATCGAGGTGAAGCGGAGTCACTCCATGTGCTTGATCAGTTGTAATGGCATTTGGTGGCCACTAGGATAATAAACAGCAGTATAAGCTACTTGTAGCGCTCATTGAAGTTGTTAAACTCGTGACAGATGCAGTGCATCTTTTCGCTATTATAAAATGTATTTTCTCTGTGTTACATATACCTTCCATGCTCAATATAACAGTTCTGAATTGTAATGTTTCTTTAAACAGCTCAGACTGTTTCGGTGAAGGAAATGAACCGGCAGAGGGAGCTGTACCATTTCTCAGGTAAAAACTGACTGGCCACTCTTGAAATGTAAAATGCCGATCCAAATAGCCTGGCAAAATGGCATAAAAATTATTTTAGATACAGTATTTATAGATATTGTATCCTCTATTTTAATTGTGGCTTGCTGTGAGAGTTAGAATACATTGTGGGGCTATTTGTAGGCCTTGTATAAAAATAGTAGAAGAAGAATAGTAGAAGTCAACCCAAAATTTATCCTGACACGTTCAACGTTTCTCACATTATCACAATTTATTGGTAATGGTAATAAAATATGAATAGGATAAGGAGTTAAACTGTGTCAGAACAAATAATAACGTCAGGTAACTTTGATAGAAAGCTATGTAGTAATGAATTAGGTTAAATAGCTATCAGCGGTTACATTTAAGTACACAACTGGACCATACCACTTTCGGGTCAACCAGTCACTAAGCAATGCTAAATTTTTATTTAGTTTGTGATGTAAAAAGGTCGCATTAGCAATTGAAGAAACACTAGCAAAGCATGCTCAAGTCAAAGAGTTAATTTATAGCCCCAAATTTTAAAAAAAATCAATTTTACTGGTAGTGCACTGTATGAAGAACTGTTTGGGTGGCTATAATATGTCATATTTTTCTGTATTTTGCCATTCTCACTTATAATACACTGCAGTTTCCTGTACTCACTAGTGAAAAATATAAACAATTATATCTGGAGTGTGAATAATTTTTTGTTTGACTGTTTCTCTTAGTTGAAGTTAAAGGTTTTGTGTCATATGAAGAGCAGAAGTCATTTATATTCAGAACAAATGTAAAGTAAAACTTTATTGAAAACGTCAGAAAACACTTTATGAAAAAGTAAAGCACGAAACAATGTACAAATGATGTATTTAACTGTATAATAAGATAGATAACCACAGCAACAATACAGAAATATTACCATATCTGGTCGCTCAAACAAACTGATTAGGCCTATAAATTCTGTTTGTTGCCGCTAGCGGACAGGTAATTACATTCTACATCTTTAATATCTATATAAACCGTTCAAAACGAATACAGTATCATCTCACACTTTAATACTGACGTCCATGTACTGGATTGTAAAAGTTAAAAAGGCTCACGGGTGCTTCTTTCGATGCTGAAGGGAGTGCATCAAGAACTGATGGCTCCTAGATATCATCCAATCAGTTCCTGATGCAGTATCACCAACATCAGAAAGTTCTCACAGGTGAAGGGCTGGATTGTAGTTAAGGATTGGTGAACTAATAGTATTATAAATGGAAAAACAAACACTTCAAAAAGGGGCGTTTCAGCCTCGCCACGGATTCCAGAGCGAATCTGTTACACTTTGGCTTCTCTTCCACAGGTTGCTCTCTTCTGTCCGGTGGAGACCAGTGTCATTCGGTCACGGTGTGCGAGCGCTGTGTGCGACAGAACCCCAGCAGCGCCCGTGAGAGGGGTGACACTACTCACAGTTGCCAGCTGAGATTATGCCAAAACCCAGTCCTCCAGCAGGGGGCGCGCAGATGTTTGCGTCCCAGAGGTGGTAAATGCATTTTGCAAACTTCTTCAGCCCCTTCTCTACTGTATAAGATGCATCGCTCTCGTGTAAACAGCATATTCACATTTTAGCATTGAGAACAGTGCAGATGCGGTATTGAGATAAAAGGCATATTTGGCTGATGGCTGATAGTAGTTTTCTGTTTGGGGTGTAAACAGACTACTCAACCCCTACAGGTCAATGTGAGACTGTAATCACATCACAGTTGCCTGCAGAGATTACCCAGTCGGTCCATTGCGTCTTTGTTGCGATGCCGGTCGGTAACAAAGAGGTCGGGTTTAAACCGAGCATTATCGGTGGTTTTCAAATGGTGGATTGCGACCCAAAAGTGGGTCGCAGGTCAATTCTTATCAAACGTGGCAGAAACAAAACAAAACAAAACAACGCTAAATGCAAAATGCCGTATTTTTTTGGGAAGGAGAAGAAAAGGGCTTTGCATATCTTTTTTATGTTAAAGTCTCAGAAGTACAGGAACAGATCTTTTCTTCCTTTTTGTGCGCCGTCACGTTTAATAAACTAGAAAATACAGGGTTGGGGGAACTTGATATCCATCATTTGCTGATTGGACTGGAACTTGCCGAAGATTGTAAGAAAGAGACTGAATATAAGTGGACAGAATTTCTAATATTCTAATATTCACAATAATTGATAACATTTAAATAGAGTTAAAAGTCAAACTTAGCATTATTTCGGTAGGGATGCTAAAATGGACAGTTTGCATGAATTGCCCTCAATTTTCAAAAACCATTGATGAAATCTTTCAAGGTAAAATAAAAACATCGTAGAATATATTAAATATAGTCTGAGGATGAGAATCGTTTGCACAGGCTGTGTTACATTAAGCATGAATTATTAAATGTTGAGAGCGTGAAACTATCGAATTCATCAAATTCTTGTTCAGTTCGTGTCGTTATTGTCTAGGCTAATGTTGACGAATGTCAATGTTTGATTTTAAAGTCAGCATAAAATGTAAGTCGTTGACACAAACCCCCCAAAAAAGGTTTCTCAAATGAGAAAGAAAATGTTGATTTTGTCCATCGGGAACCAATTAGATCATCGTCGTTTGCAATCTCGTATGAATTACAGGTGGTCGGAATTACTGTTTCTCCCTTACAACAATAAATAAATTAATTTAATTTAATTTGGGGATTTTTTGGCATCTATTGATCCATAAGGAACCTTAACAGTCCATGGAATCTATCAATCTTTGGATTTTTAAAATGTTCTTTAAGTAAAAAAAAAAAAAGAAAAGCAAGCAAATTTTGCTAAAAGGTTCTTCGGGGAACCTAAAGGTTTTTTTTTTTTTAATTTTACTTAATATCGCATCACTGTGAAAGTCTTACTATTAAGAATGTAATAAGAGGTATTTATTAATAGTTTTATTTAATTTATAATAAAATACTTCAAGAACCATTTCGATTCGAGTGATAACTTTAAGAACATTTTTAATGTTTTTTTGTGTCACCGCGTCATATCTACTGTCAAATTTATCCTGTAACAAAACCGGCTGAAAAGTGTTATTTTATATTATTGTTGTTTTTGTGTTGGTGAGTGTATGATAGCCGGAGTGTGCCGTAAACAAACACGCTAATCCGTTAAGGCCAAAAACCGTCGCGTGAGGGGCAGTTTAGCCTCTCCCAGCTGGTGAGCTGAAGGGCGTCTCCCCAAGGCATCTGGCGTGTGTCCCCCAATAACCCCAAGCCCCCTTAACTACACACACACACATACACACCCTTCCTCTGCAAGACCGCGATCCCCGCTGCTGTCAGGGCCCACTGGTCGCCATGGCAAACTCACAGGAACCTGAGCCGGCATTGTCAGAGCGTCCGATGTGTATGTCCCACTCGCCGTCTCTTCTTTAGAGTCACAGCTCGGGTCCTTTGACACCCCTGAACACTGCAACAAATTGAGAAAGACGGAAGAAAGGAGTGAGCGAGAGGGAAAGAGGGAGGGAGAGAGAGAGTAGCCGTTGTGTGTTTGCTAGACTAAGTCGTGTAGGCCAGATCAAAGGCCAGTTCTTCCCAAACTAGCAGACCTTTTACAAAGCATGAGGGGGCTTAGCTTTTGTGGGAGTTGTATACTGACCATTTCGACTATTGCTGAGAAAGTGGTTTACTGACGAACACCTGATACCCACCAAAGAAATGGGAAAGGAAAACGTAAAAGCACTTCGGTATGATGCGGTTTATAGTTTTAATTCAACACGCCCCACAATGAATACAAACTAGGGTTGTAGATTAAAAATCAGTATCATTTTACTGTAGTTTTTAAGATATTGAAATAAATTAATAAAAATCTCCATCTATCTTTTAAGAAAGTGCATTGCCTGATTCGTGCTGTTCAACACAAATACTCAATTAATTAAATAATATATATGTATATATATATATATAATGTATATATATATATACACACAAAGAAATCTGATATGGCAAGTGTGTTGTTGTTGCAAAGTTCGCTCAGTCAATCCCAGTAAAAAAGCAACACATTTTAAATATATTTCTTTTATACTAAGTATATAGTTCATATCTGTTAACATGCTTACATATTGGTTGAGACTTGGTGATATAAAAATGATCATTAAACTTTACTTGTAGCGCTACTACTATTTCGTAATATTAAGCCTAAAATGTGTTTTAACATCAGTGTTAACGACGATCGTATAATCTTTGAATTGAAAGTATAATCTTTTAAGTGTACATGAAGTAAGCTTGCAATAGTTCCACACGCAATCAAATACACTTCAGTATTTCTTTAGCTGGACTTCAGTACTGCTTCTGCGAAATTAAAGAGCATTAAGTACAAAATTAGTTGATCCAATTTAACAGACATCAAGTACACTGGTTTAGTATATCAAAAGTATAGTTGCAGGGAATTTTTATTAAGCGCATAAATTTGTTTTTTGTTAATTTGTTTTAGTATATTTATGTTTCACTGGGGAAAACTCGCTCAACAATGCCGGAAATGAAAGGGTTAAAGGATGGAACGGCATTTGCCCTTGGCTAATAATTATGTTAGCAAAAAGCGAGATGATTTTTGTAGTTTTTATGTTTAACTGATAAGCTAAACGCCTGCTACATCGGTGAGTTACAAATGCCGCCTAAGGTTTTTTTTTTGTCGATCTGCTTTGTGCTCCGTGAATGTTTTCTGACAAAAAAGATTTCAAATAGGTGTGAAAATGACTCTTTTTTTATAAAATATTAAAAGAGCGCTAAAAAACATAACAGGTTCAGCCTTAACCATTAGCTTGTATCACGATGTATTTCGAAATAGGTCGTTTCAAAACAAAAACGTGCCCCTCCCATTAACTCTCTAGTGGCAAATGTTTTTTTTGATTATCGACGTTTTACGAAAACGCAGTTGTTTCAGTTTAAAAAAAAATACATTTTTTTAATTCTTTTTTTCACTATGCCAAATCAACGCAGTCCCATTTTTATTTTTTTAATTGTTACTTGTTTTTGTGTCACTTTTTTCCTGCCGCTTTCCTCCCCCTTTAAACTGAGATGAGATGTGTCAGTTGGCGGTGGTATTGAAAGGGCTTTTTACTGTACAATAGTGTTTCTCTGTGAATTCGTTTGAGCTCCGGGTTCGAGGGGACCCCCTGCTTGGCGAGTGGTATTGTTAAGGAAAGGCCAGCGGTGTTCCAGAACTTGGGCTTGACCGTAGGTGGCGTGTGAAGAGGACGGAGCCATTCCCAGCATCTCCTCTCACTGTAAGGCAACATCTCGAGACCTCCGAGCACCGGTTTGCCCACAAACAATCACAGCAGACTTGAGCAGGGATGACATTTTTATTTGTCACAGACCTAAAGTCCTAAATACTTTCCCACCAGGGGCAGAGGGCGAGAGGGGAAAAAAAACAATTGAAAAAGTGGAACAGCTTCTCTGGCGGTGGATGTGGCCTGGGACCCCCCTCTGTCATCATATTGTCTGGTAGAAAATTGAAAACAAAAAAAGACAATATGACCAGTCCTTGACAGAAGGATCCGTGGTGTTGCACTTGTCTCATTAATGAGGACTGCTATATTGTGTTCTCTGAAGTTTTCCTACTCCGGTACCCTGGACGTCTTGGACGTTTTCGTAATTAGAGCAATAGTCAACTTTAATTAGTGATAGCTTACGGACAAAAGAAGCCTTTCGTGAACGAGCCCTTACCTAAATTTAACCATTCTAGTATCAAACAAATGTTCCAACATTTAACACATAACCTATATTGTGTGCATTGCACACAGTAATACGTATCTGTACATTTACACACCATGTCTCGCAGCCGAAACGTGTATTACAGTCTAATTTACACAAATAAATGTGCATTTTAATGTATTCACAGAACTATATTTAATAACAAATAATACATTTTTAGAAAATAAAATATAACCTATAGCACGCTGTGGGCAGAATGAATTAATTTAATTTTTAGTTTAATATTTGAAAATAATAAAATATTAACATTTAGCAATATAATATTAAAATATATTAGTAGTAGTCGTTGAATATTATTATTATTATTATTATTATTGTTTTTGTTATTTCACAAAAAACATGTTCGTTTATATTTTATTCTGAAGTGAGCAAATGTGTTTGTACAGTTGTGGCTTCAGTGATCAATCAATGAATGCATTACTGCAATCAACTGAATTACTGGCGGTGCCATATGGGCCAGGGGCCCATGGTGACAAAGCATAATTTTTTTGCTGAAAAAAAAAAAAACGAAAAAAAAACAAAGCAAAGCATATCTGCAAAACGTACAGTTTGAGTAACATTGCAAAGCATGCTCTAAAGAATTTTTGCGTAGCACTTTTCGATTTCGAAATCTATAATTCAAGCCCTATCTGAACATACATGTGCAACAGTGGGATCATTTCAGGATATTATCTGAAAAGGCGTCTTACCTTGCCTTTTCCTCAAAAACGACAGTCCCAAGACGCCGTGGCCTTCTACTGCAAACACACATGTGTACTATACGTCTTTCAGCTCTCAGTGTGGTGAGAGCATGTGCTGCTAGCCTGTGAAATCCCACCCTATCTCTCTGACTGTACAGCAGCACACGGCTCTCCTTCTTCCAATGGCCCCCCTTCATTGATCTATCTCCAGCCTGCCTGATAGGCGTTCCACCCTGCAGGTCACTTCTTCCTGTTTAACCATTGCTTGGTTTTCTTGATAGAGCTGTGATCATCAGAATTTATTGAGATGGAAAGATATGAAAAAACACTTCCCTTTTCCCTCTTTCCCCTTGTTCTGTCCGGCGGGACAGGAGGAATGTAGTATGTGCGTGTTAAAGAGCACTGAGTGTGTCTGGCCTGGTAAAAGGGGTGACACTGTTCAGTAGGGTTATGTCTCCAGAAGCGTATCCCACATAGCCTGTATTATAATACAGATCTTCCAAAGTTTCCCTCAGTGATCCATAAGGAGTTAATGAGATAACGCATCTGTTTTGACAGCATAGTGTGCACATACCACGTGCATGTTAGCGTGTAAAGTACACTATTGTTTTTTTAGAATTCGTATTTAATTTTTGTAAAAAAAATTTTGAGGGGGGTGTGTGTTGGCTGTAAATTCGTCAACCTGTTTTTAACACTACGAACCGATCGAATGATTCTCGTGAATTCGCTTACTAGTTATGTCTGTGTTTTGGAGGGTTTTTGTCTTTTTTGGTAAAGTCTAGTATTGTATATTTAGTCAATCTGGCTTCAAGGCTACCAGATCAAAGGATACTTCGCTTATGTAAACAAACAATTAGAAAAACTTTCTAACCTTAAAAGAATCGAATCGTTTATTTGCCCAGTAAAAAAACGATCCTGACAGCATTTATCGAAACACGTAAAAATAAGATTGACATGGTATTCAGTTCATCGCATATGTTGTCTTTTCAAAATTTTGTGAGCAAACCGAATTGAATTCTTGACGTACAGTATTCAAACAATAATCGGCATAAATAGTTTGTGGGAAGGTTGCATGTACTACCGTAGCATTTTGGCATTACCATTTTTTTATCGCGCAAAAACTATGAATTTTAAATGAGATTTACAGCTGCATTTCCAATCACACTGCATGTACACGCCTTTCGGTTTTCATATATAGAGAACAGCGTATTCGTAAATTATTGTAGATTAAGAAATTTAACGTAACTTGGAAAAATTGAGTGTACACTTCATTAAAAAAAATGAAAATGAAAAACACCAGGGTTACTATCAGCATATGTAGGCTGGGTGACCAGAAGATGATTAGTACTGTAGTAAAATGGCTGACTCAGTGAAGATGGAGGCTCTTATCGTATTCAGTGGCCCAGCCGGTGACCTTCCCACACTACCATTTTTCGTACTTTCGTTCATGTTTAAACATTTAGTTGGTCTGTATCGCATTGGTATGGTGGACAAACACCAGCTGTCTTTCTCTCAGGACTTGTAAAGTCAAAATCCACAGCGAACCGCAGTGCATCTTAAGAATTTCTACTGATGTGTCTTTTTTGGATATGAAATTTTAACACTGATATTATATTTTATAAAAGTATTATCAGAATACTTATATAAAAATGAGGCTTAAGAATGAGATGTGCAGGTGCAGAAGCGCAGAGTGAATAATTTCCAGAAGGTTCACAAATCTGTCGGGTGGGTGTTGCCCTGCGCTGCCTCCAACAATTGGCTCGCTGCACCTAAGACGACACGAACATCTTTGAATTGCTTTAAAACCATTTTTTTGTAACAAGCCTTTGCAAAACATTTGACTTGAAACAAAAGGCATAGTACTTAAAATAAAACATTAACAAGGTATTTCAAGGAACATTTATAACGCCTTTAGTTCTCCACTTGGTGCTTGTTTATTACTTTTTAAGAATAAGGAAATAGACCTGCCCAGAATATGAGGAAGAGGATGGTGTGAGGGGAGTATTGATTAGGTTTCGTTGGAGTCACGCTATGAGTGACCTTGGCCCTATCAGGGTTAAACTTATTACCCTCTGACTTCTTATGACCCCCCTGACCTTTGGTGTGAAAGCAAATAACGCTGAAGGATGACCATCGGTCAGGCCTCAATGGCCTTCTATTGACCAAAAACACACACACACACACACACACACACAAATACAGCGAGGGGGCCAAAAAGGGCTAACGTCCAGAGAGGCACACTCCACAAATAATGCCATTAACCAATCAATACAAGAGACAGAAGAGGGGGTGGACACACTGGTTTTAGAAATGTGCAGCCTGGAAATGCGTTCTCCATTTGAGAGGCCATGCGTAAGTGTGCCATGCTGCTCTATACGGATATCTGGATATCAAAACTGAACTTTGTTTAGGCAGCGGTAGTAAAAACAGACCTTAAAAATGCTCTGCTGAGAAATAGTGAGAAAGTGCAGAAAATGAATTTGTGAATACATATCTGCGTAACGCTTATTTCATGCACATTTCTACAGCTATCACAAGAGATTTTTTTTATGAATAACAGGCTGCACATTATGTTAGAATATGCATTGAAATAGAAAAAGAGAAGTTGTACAATTGAATTCCATCAAGTTACAATCAAGTGTGAAAAGAAGGAACATTTTGCACCTCAGCACCTGCTGTTCATGATGGGGTCAATACATAAACGACTGTTTACTACTTTACAACCCAGAGAGCAAAATATATGCAAGGCAAAACTTAACCGATAAGAGCAGCATAATTAATTTAGGATGATCAGTTGCATTAAAAGTGGAGTGAAGATCTTTTTTTGCAATGAAATACATTGTCATTTCCAACACTAACAGGTTCTATTTCGTTTGGACCAACAGAGTAGTATCACCGACAGCATTGCATTGACCAAAAAGTTCTTTTGAACAATCTACGATAGCAACAAGCCAACGAGAATGTATGTGAGGGAGAGCCAAAGGAAGAGAGAAAGAAAATCAGATAGAGAGGGAGAGAGTACCTCGTGGATGCACTGCAGTGGTCAGCCAGGGTGGAGGAGAGAGGCGTGACGCCCAGGAGATGGAGGAATAGTACTCCATGCCTAGAGTGTTAGGAAAAGAGAAGGCAGAAGAGGAGAGGAGAAGAGAGGACCACTAGCTTTAGCCCTGCTACTGTTTTTGCCCTGCTGCCACTGGCTGAGAGCGAAGGGAGCGTCTGATTGGAGGGTGGGGGCTGAGGCCCCTCCTCGTCGTCCTCCTCCTCTCTGCAGTCTGCGTTCCCGCCTGTCAGGGTGAGTTAGCCGAGGGAAAGAGAGATGCAGCTCCCCACTCTACTCTTCTTTCACCCCCTCCATCATGGATGGATGGCAGGTGGGACAAGAGCTGCTGGAATGACCACAGCCACAAATCTCACCCTTCTCTTCTCTCTTCTTTTCCTTTCCAGACTCTTTTAACTTGTGGAGAAAGTAATAAATAGTAACGATACAATACAATATGCAAGGCTGCGAGACAGAAATATGGATGTAAAACCGAGAACGAACGACTGTGGGAGAGGCAACAAGAATTTCGGGGAGTTGGTGGATGAGTGTCAGCAGGTTGTCAGACAATAACAATAAGAACTGAGGAACACGTTACAGTTCACAAGAAAAGAAAAAGGGAAAAACAAAGGGAAGAGGAAGGAGAGAGTGGGGGCCTGACTCTTAGCCCAACTCATTCCCTGTATTTTTTATACTTGTTTTATTCTTCTCTCTCTCTCTCTCTCTCTCTCTCTCTCTCTCTCTCCCCACATTGGCCAACTGATCTTGGCGTCTTCAGTTGCTGCATTTGTCATCTGTATACGCCACTGGACACACAAAGTATTGATTTTTTCCTGTCCACCTTCTATTTGGCTCCTATTTGGCTCTGTTGCTGTGAGGACCAAACCATGAAAAGTACCCCTAAACTAAAGAGAAAGGGTCTGCACCCAAATGTTAATGTTAAACTGGTGACCAAAAAAAATCTATTTGTGTCCCACTAAAAAAATCAGTCATACGTGTCCTTTTCAGTGTCGAAGGTAAATTTCAGGGAAGTTTCTGGTCCTAGAGAGGGGCAACTGTAAACTCTGGCAAACCTTTGCTAAAATCTCCATAGGCCACACAATGCAATATAAGCAAAGATTCACCTACTTGGCATAAGAAGGCATATTCAAAAAAGAAACTAGCCAAACTGAGGGGGAAACAGGATTGTGAGTTAGTTGTCTATCAGATTAAATTGGTGGCGTGTGCCATCAGCTCCAAGGGTCATCACAGGGCCAGAAATTTTCTGAGGCGACCTCGGAACCGTGTCACCATAACCCTGTCCCAATCCGCTTTCAGTGTCCAGCGACCTTTAACCCACACGTGTCCCTACCCCCACACCCCAGGGGTCTTGCCCCGTAGAAGGGTCGCGTGTGCCAAAAGTCCCAAGAGACTTGAACCCTGTTGTCATGGAGATAACCTCAGGGAAACAAAAGTCCCTTAGCAGTTACATAACACTCATGACCAAGCAAAATCTTTGCCCGCATTTGCCATTTTTATAGAGAGTTCAGCTACAAAAAAGAACAAACCCTGGCGAAGAGAGAAGTTACACTAGTCAAAGCCTCTAGTGTATATAATTGTTTAACTTCTCACCTTGCTCAAGGTTTTTACAGCTCAACACTCTTGTACAAGCAGAGTCTTTGCCTGATGCATGACCTAGATCAGGTACGTAGCTATGGAGAAGAGCAGTCAATGACGAAAGCTCGGCAAAGGAACCAAACCAAAGAAGCTCAGTGGAAGCAATAGTAAGCGGTATTTGGTAACTTATGACTTTGTGCAACTATCAAATCAATAGCATGTTATTGAAAACATTCAGTTCTGCGACAAACTGTGACAGGCATTTAGGATGTTCCTATGATTCTGGCAATAGTTGGGGATCAAACCCGGTCAAGTGTGTCAGGAAAGTACTACAAACTCCAGTGGCCTTGATGCACAACCACTGGGATTAAAACGATTTTTCGGGTCCTGACAACCCTGTTAGGGCACCTGATTGCGGCGCCATGCATGAAGCCGAATTCTGCTTACAATAGGGCCAGGGCGGGTAGAAGCAGTGGGGAGGGCTGTTGTTGTCGCAGCCCCCTAACACTGCACGCACAGGGGCACAAAAGCTGTCGAGGGTGGGGGTGGAATGGAGGTTCGGAGGGAGGGTGAACTACGCCATCTGCCATAAAGCTGGTGCGTGTGGGTAGGGGTCGACAGGGAGGGGCCGCACTGGTAGGGGTGTGTTAGCCCTAGATGTGTTCATGCAAGAGATGGACTGGGTCTTCCCTCAAATTAGACACGACCCCCCGAAGTGTAAGCCGCAGGAGACGGCCAATTCCTGCTTGCTTGCCTCTGTTTGCTTAGCAGCTTGATAATTAGAGAAATTAGGGACTGTCTGGAGATTAAACAGCACAAGAAGCACACTCCTATTATTTTTCGCTTCCCTTGCTCTGGTTTTTTTTTTTCCTTTGCTGTCCTCTCCCTGCGGAAACAGACAAAACGTGCATCAGGAAACATATACGATGTCAAGCATTCAAGTCATTCATTCACATCATTGACTTGGACATTTTTCTTATGCACATCATAAACTATAATGAGTTTTTGGGGTTTGTAAAAGGACACTCCCTCCCTCACACACACCACAAACACACCAAGCACAATGGGCAGTGGTTCACGCTTTGTGGAAATTGGGGTGACACTTTTTCTTTAGAAAGGATAACTCTGCTTTGCGCCACTGATAATACATTTCTGATGATAGAATAAATGTATTCATGTCTACAGAGTTCGTTGAAATTATGAAACGTGTAAATGAAGAACAAAATATGGGTGCTGTTTTAAAGCATGTACGTACCACAGTGGTGTAGCAAGTTCCTTGGGTCTCACATATTCACGCAATCACAAGCAGTCTCAAACTTACAAAAAAATAAAAATGTGCGTGAAGGATAATGCCACATTACTTTGAGAAAAGCGATGAGCTACCGCACATGGCATGCAACCATGACCACAGGTTCACTGCGTCACGAAAAGAAGCGATGTTCCATCTCCTGGAAATGCTTCTTCATAGCGCCATCTAGTGAAAAAACAATAAAGTACATGATCTTGATTGTAATAAATACGTAATTTCCTTTTATCCACACCTATGGAAAGATTATTTTAATATATATTTTTACAGTTTCATAAAATAAAGTTATAAAAATATGTGAATATGTGGAATGCTGAAAATGTGTATATAGTAATCATAACATACCTTAAGAGTATTAAGGAGGATGCTGCAGGAACTTGCTGGCTGCCTATCTGACTTATCATCTAAAACACACACACACACACACACAATTTCTCTAAGTAGTAACTCTAAGAAGTAAATATAACTTGTATGCCTGCAAAACATTAGACTACATAAATCTGTCAATTAATACATAAAGCATCTAATTAATAAAAGGTTTTTAATGTCATGTGCGATTAATATAAATAAATATGTGATATAAAAAAACCCTTAATGTTTGGAATTGTTGATTTCAGTAATGATACTATAATATGTCAACATTATGCATTATTCCTTTTAAATTACTTAAAGCCTTCAGATGTTGTTTGGGTGTTTTTGGGACATTCGGGGACAAGTGTCATCTGGCGGTAGTCAAAAACACATCCCCTCCACCTGCCTCGCCCCAGACCAGACCATCCGTCACAACATACAACGCCCTGTCTGAAGCATGCACTAAATAAGGTCTGATGTCATACCCCCTGGTGACTGTCAAACTAGAACTGCACTTTCTGGCTCAGTTTTGTATTTTAAGGTGAAGTAACAAAGGACAGGTCCAGCCTGATCCTAGATCAGCAATGTGTTGTCCATATATTGACTAACAGGGTGCGGCCTTACTTTGTGGAGTGGTTAGGCATCTGTCATAACTGCTCTTGTCCAGTAGAGGACAGAACACACACACACACACACACACACACAAATGTAGTCACAAAAAACAAAGGTGCTGAAAAGAAACAGATTAAGTATGTCCTACATCCTGAACGATCTTTTGACAGCTTTTACTTTGGCAATTGCACTGGAATCTAGGATGTTCGTTCAACAGAGGCGGTTTTACAGCCAAATCCCGGTAAATCTGAGCAAAACATCATTAATCTGGAACGTACGGAACCTGCCATAACATTGTCCCCAACCTATCAATCATGGGTGCTCTGCAAGGTCAAGAAAGACGCTGAGAGAGAGGGAGAGAGATGGGAAAAGACAAAAGAAACAGAACAGAAAAAGAAATTAAAGGGTCTTTGCGAGCACTAAAATAGGATTCTATATACTTTGTGTAAGGGTTTGGGTGGTTGTAGCTTTTCAATTAGGGTTTTTGGTAAGAAAATGTGGTGCTGGGCCACCAGGGAGTTGCAGTCCCATTGTTAGGGTGTTTTAGGTGGTATCTCGGTGGCTTACTGGTAATAAGGTCACTAGGTATGGCTAGTCAAAATTGGAACCAAATTTCTAAGAAACAAAATACATCTTAATACATTCTTATTCGTAGCACAAATGGTCCAGACTTAATTGTGATGAAATAAGGTTAAGGTTTTTTCCCCCTCAAGTTCTTTGAAGACCATGGTACTTGATCGATCCCTATATTTGATCGTTGCCATAACCTCTTCTAAGTATTTTTTCTCCCTTCGTTTCAGGGAGTTGAACCACGATTACAGCAGCTTTTGCTCAAGATGTTTCTTGTCTTTATAGCAATGGTTTGCACCCCGTAACACCATTCAGCTGCATTCTCAGACAGTGCTTTAATACAGACGCCCACCTGGTTATCATCTCAGCCACAGTGTTGAAAGGACGTTCTGCTTATAGTTAAGATAACAGATCTGCCAGAGGTATTTGCATCATACTTGAGTTATCAGCCTGTATCCGAGTAGGTCAGGTAAGGAAGGTCTCATATTATATTCTTGTCATATTATATATATATATGTTAATTTATTCCTTGTGTATTCTGGTTTGACCTGATAACACCAATGAAATGATGACCCTGACAAAAACCTACTAGGATGACGCTACTATACAGAGATGGTGTCATGGTAATAGCCAGGTACTTTGATATGTGACAAAAAAAGTGTCATAAGTGACACAGGTATATTTGTAGCTATAGCAAAAAATGCATTGTATTGGTCAAAATGATCAATTTCTCTTTTATGCCAAAAATCAATTAAGATATTAAGAAAAGAGCATGCTCCATAACAATATTTCGTACATTTCCTATTGTACATATATCAAATCTTTTTGATAAAGTAATATGCACTGTTAAGATAATCATTTGGACAACTTTAAAGGTGATTTTCTCAATATTTTCATTTTTTGCACCCTATCATTCCAGATTTTCAAATAGTTGTATCTTGGCCTAATATTGTCATATTCTATCAAATCATACATCAATCGCTTTCAACTGACATACACATGTCAATTTCCAAAAATGTACCCTTTTTGGCTGGTTTTGTGGTTACTACAAAATAAAACCATGGTCGCTATATTTAAAAAATGCAAAGCAGAAATTAACCACTGCTACAATAACCACAGTGATGTGGTTATACAATGATAAACAATACCACCATCCCCTATCAAAAAAAAAAAAAGAAGCAAACTTTATTTGAGATATGTGTTCAGATGAAACGCCTTAAAAAACTTGTGAGCTGTGTATTTGTGTTCTATTTAATTGTTTTAATCGCAAAATGTCTCTTCCACAATGAATAGCTTATTATTCTTATTATAACTGGTGCCCCTCACGCTTTTTACTTTTCCAGTGTTATGATAATAGGATAAAAGTCACATTTAAACACATGCTATGCAAATTCTATTAAATAATGCAACTTGTGGTATTTGAACTGTCTGTTATTAATGGACATATTTCTAACGTGAACATTAAAAGGATTGCGTAGCATTTTAGGAATATAGGAGGTGGTAAAGTGGGTACAACTGAGACGCACTTTAGGTTGCTATGTACTGTATACAGTAAAAAAAAATAAAACACATTCAGAGGCTGTGTATGTTTGTGAACTGGTACACAAACACACACCTACATTACAGAGACCAAATGCCCCAAAAATTAAATACCAGTAAATTCCACTTTATGGGAATATTTTTAGGTCCCCATAATGAAACAAGCTTATAAATCATATAGAGTTGATGCGTTGGTTTTGTAGTAGGGTTATAGAATACACAGGTATTTTTACTGTTATGTTTACATTTTCATATATTTTCTAGTGTTAAATATTTAAACTGAATCTGAATTAAAGCAAATAAATAAATACATTTTAAAACAGCAATTTCGTCATTTATTATTTTATTATTTATTATTTGCTATGGTTAGCCTTAGAACATTAAGAAAGGGTGTCTGCACACTATATATAGTTGAGACAAAAATGCACTCCATGTTTATGGAAAATACAAACTAATTTTGTATCATCAATGGGCTATTATCAATTTATCATTTAAATTCAGTAGTTTTTTGGGGGTGATGAAAAAATAGCAGAAAGCGTCTCTGCTGCATTCAATCTACCCCTACAATTTTAGGCTAATTTTCATATGAGACATTATAGCATTGCTAATTATACTATTGCAAATTTCTAATCTATTATGGGTATTTATTAACGTTTCGATAGCATTTTCTACGTTTTTATTAGTAACAGTTTGCACAATCGCACAATGCACTGAACTGAACGACACAAAGTCTTCCATTTATCGCGTTCAATATTTCTGACAGGTCCTTCACATCCCTCGACTTCGTTTTAAAAGCTTGTGAGAGACGCGTTAAATAAGACAAAGCCGCATAAAATCTTCAAGCCGGTTCTCAGCCGAACGCGAGCGTCTCCTCGGAGATAAAGATGATGAAGTGGGCGGGAAGCGCGCGGGTGGCGCGAGGCGGAGTTTGTCACGCACGCGCCGGGGATATTCGGGATCTCGCGCGGCGTCATCTTGGGTTGGGTTGCGTTTGTTGATCCAGCGGAAAAACCTCGCCCCGCACGGATATAACGTGGACGTGCAATCGGCTTAGCGGATACTAGCTGATACGTTCGCGGACGACCGTTATATCTTTATTTCGCTTATGTTGTATCGCGGTGGCGAATCTCTGCGTACACAAATGGTTCGGTGCGATCGGTGGTCTGCGGTTCCCCACGTCTGAACGATTCGTATGAGAAACTTCTGCTGTATTTACCGAGTTCATCTCGGGTTCATTCCGCAACAGGTTTCTATAATAAATCAACGCTGCGAAGTTGTCGCGCAACATCAGAGGAGACTGATCTAAAATAATGATACGTAAAAGAAGAGGATTTTTGCCTGCATAAAACAAAAATAAGCAACAATTCTTGGGAGACCAGGGAAAGGTCTTTATATTCTTCATTATAAGGAATACCGAATATCTGGAGGTCTTTTTCAATATGATGCCGGTAAGTTCAGTCGAGATTAAGTGAAGGCTACAATACGCTGCTATATATTAATTTTCACCTCTAAGCATCACCAGTTATTCTTTGTTATTGATGTACTCGACAAATGCATTGGTAAAATGTCACATCGTGTGTTCATCTAAGCATCTTTGATTGTATCAAGTGGATTAGATGTATTTCCAGGAAGCAGTGTTGTGGTGAAAAAGGGGATTCTGCGAAATAAATGGGAGGTAGTGGTTGAGTTACCCGTTTTCTTGTTTAGATTTAATATCCTGCTTTGTTGATAACAAACACGGATCCAGAACATTGCGCATCTTTAATTTATTCCAGTAAATGAACCCTTGGAGACGTTTAATAACCTCAGCACGGGGGTTGGAATCGGTCAAGTGATGTAAGAAAGGGTGAAATGCAAGAACGGTTTTATGTTGACAAAATCATTCTGCAGTTGCTTGGGTTGAATGAGGTGTCGGGGAAAACAAAATGAAATATCACATTATACACAGAACATGACCAAATATTCAATAATGTCACTATATAATGTGCCCGCCAGACCCTACACAAGATGTCGTTTGCTTCATAGAAAGCATAGAAATGTTAGGGATGTTTGAGGTTAATATAGCATTTGAGATTAATGCATATATATAGTCTTTAGTGTGCGATAAGCACCTGCTATCTCCTTGCTGTCACTAATCATACGAGTGAGTCACTCGCGGTGTTGGTGAGTCACACACCGTCCAAGTAAAAACATATGACCGTGTCACCTCTTTCCACATTGATGACCACTGAAGGGCTATTTATATTTTTGACATTTTCATTGTAGTAAGTTCCTAATAAACATCCAGTTCTGGGTAGAACCCGTTGAACTAAAGGTCCGTTTTCAAGCAAGTCCTTAATCTCCACCGGCTTTGTCACCGGATGTCCGCTTTCAATCTGGATGAAGCATCAGTAGTATCCATGGATTTATAGTTTTTCTGCATTCATGTAAATTATAATCCCTTTTTACAAACCCAAATGAGATATTCTTCCCTTTTTACGGATTTGCAAAAACGTGAATAATGAAACGAACGGCCTTTGCAGACAACAACTTTTAGGCATTTTAAATTCTAGGTATTGTTTTAATGGAAACTGCGCTATTTTCAAACCTCGGTTTAAACCTAAATTTAGCGTTTTTTTCTCTTCTGTTGTCTACATAGTGCTGGTGTGTGTAAGGTGAACACAACAGAATTGTATAATTAGCATGCAAAGACGATATTCGTCTTAAATCAATCACCATTTCAGTTTGAGTCGGGTCAGTTTTAGGTCCTAGATAATCTCCAGTAAAGTAAAGGAGCTATTTGAGGTCATGCTCTGTGTTTGAGAGAACCACTGTCTTTTTGAGCTTCGTGATGAAGCGTGTTCTTTCAGCATTGAGAACTGCCTGAATACCGACTGTGTTCTTTGTTCCATAAATCATTTCGTACCTCAGACGCCGAGTTCATTGTTTTTCCTGTGGCTTTCTAGCTCCCTTAATTCTCAAAGGAACAACAATTGTGTTTGAAAAAAATAGAAGAGGGATATTCCTCTCGGTGTGACATTTTACAGAACTAACCTGCATTGTCCTTGTTGCCGTTCGAACTAAAACTGCATTCAGAATATCGAGGCATTGTTTATAGTTCCCCTAGAGGAAGTTGATTTTGGTCGCATAGCTTCCCTCTGTTGAAAGGTATTGTGGGGTCTTCATATGATCATGCATTTTATGCAATTCCCATAGTGTAAGTACCCATAGCAGCTATTTTCAAGACTCTAAATTGATTTGACAGGTGAATAGATGACTTGGTCCGGGAGCACTTGTGGAATAAGATTAGCTTGTAGTAATTTAATTCCGTTGCCCACTTCAGTTCAAAGGCTGTGCATTAGGAGTTATAAATATCGCTGATTGTTGTCGGGCCCTTTCAGCCACCTGAGGCCTCAGCGGGACACAATGACCAGAATTGCGGCGGCCGGTTGCCACGGCAACTGTTGCCAAGATCACATTCCACACCACACCACAACATTGCTGCTATGCAGAGGAGCCTGTGTTCGGAAAACCCGGCTCCCAAGGACCAGCCGGTAATCAGGCACTCGGAATGTTTTAACTTTGACCTTTAAGCTATTTCCAGCTACAATAAGCAGGGTATGTACTGCTGAACAGAGGACGTATGCGGTTGGCTCAACTCTTCTTTAGTTTAAATTAAACCATCAAGGACATTGAGTGAGTCGACTCTATATTTTTTGAAGCTTCAGCATTTTTATTCAATCAACTTTTTATTCTCCCGGTAGCCAAAGGGTTTCGGTGGGTCAGTGTGTGGGTAGGAGTGTAGTGTATGAACTCAAGACTAATCCTCACATTAGTCGTGCTTTGTGTCAATCCACTGCAGGGGCCATATGGCTGATTCTGTGCCCGTATATGCGCACACACACTGCGGGCTGACAGCCTGCTGAATCTGCGGGTTCTGTCCTGTGACTTACAGAAGCACCAAGCAGCTACTTCCTAACAAATCACGAGAGCCCAAATAAACCCACATTATAGAGTAAACCGTGCCCTCAAGTGTTGTCCGATCAGAGCATGTATCGACAGATGCTCTTGTAGTGATCAGACTGAATAATTGATGTTCTCTGCATGCGTTGGATTACCTCTTTGTGTAGGCATAGTAGATTTTCTTCGACTTTGTGGCTGACTGCTTTTCATTCATCCAGTCGAATGTGATTTCTGCCTACCTTTGCACAAGCTCCAGTAGTCAAGTCAATGAACCTTTACGGTTAATGAAAACCATGTGGTACAGGCACCGAATGTACATCGTATGTTGCAGAACAGACAATGTCACTGGTTACCCATTTGAGTTTAACAATGCCTCTACTGTTTTCCACATTCGACAACAGGAAAAATAAGAATGGAAACATGTTGAAAACGCCATGCAGTTTATGAGGTTTTGTGGCTCGGTTAGTTTTGAGACTCTTTAGGGTTAATGATTGTAGGCGTTAACTTGAATATGATTGCGTCAAAGCTCTGCAGTCTGTTGAAAATGGATTGTTGACAAAGGCATGGTTTAGTCATCAAACCTTTTGTTTAATGTTTATTCTTTTGATGCACGAAATGCAAAGTTGCCCATGGCTACACCCTTCGACTTTGAATAGCAAGGGAATGGTGTACTTTTTCCTTCTCCACTCAGAATGACCCAATGAACTGGGCCACTTGCTGAATGCATTCATCGTGGAAATAGTATATAACGTTATAAATAAAACCAGGAAATTCTTATTCTGGAGATAAGAAACTCTAGATGCTGAGAAATTTGGCATGAATGGGTAACAGCATATGTTGTGTTTGTCAGCTTAACCAACCATCAGCTCAATCAGCCAGCATACACTTTCTTGTACAAGTTCTTTAAGTCCATACTTTCATCATATGGACAAGAACAGTTGAAACACATTTTCAAATATCTTATTTTGTTTGTAAAAAGTGAGTAAATGGCTTAAACTTAAGTTCTTAAACTCGGAGACAAATGAGGTCTCCAGGAAATGTCAGTATGTTTGACTATTCAAATCCATTACATCACATGTGGTTACCTGTGGCAACATAAACAGTGTCCTGTTGCAAAATACAGTGAACCTAAAGCTCTGTCCCATGCCCTAGGACAGCATTATGTCACTTAAGATTTCTCAGAAATATTACTCTGGGGATCAAGTGTGGGATCACTGCCGCAGGCTGGCTTTCGGCACAAGGGCTTTTCTGTGTGCGATCTCTCTAGGATTTAACGTACTGTGGACACTAAGCCAGACTTTTAGACACATGCCCTACTTAAAAACATGACAGGAGACCAAAATACAAAGCATATCTGTATCTTAAATTTAGCTATTTGGTAAGACGATGGCAAAAATAAATGTTTAATTTGAACATTCTAGCATTGAAATGGCTCGCAAGAAGAATTTACCACCAAATGTGTCCAATAAAGAATTAACATCTCCAAAAAGGAAAATACTACGTAAGAGGTCTGCGGTTTCTAAGTAGACATGAGGCAATACGCTCCATCCATAATTCAATTTAGATCTTTTAAGAGCTCATCTTATAAACCATAACCCAGAGACAAGTGAGGTTAGCGTTTAGCTCGCTTTAAGACATACAACGTAAGGACATTAGAGGAAGATATACATTAAAGGGAGATTAATGAAATTCCATTTCCAGCGAGGGTCATTCATCTAATTAAGGCTATCATTGGTCAGCCCAAGAGATTCAGACAGAATGGTCTGAGAGAAATAAAATCATCCATCTAACTTAAACAGAAGGGCTACGGTCTACACTCCCAAGAATAAAGCTTCCAAAATGGAGTTTTTCCACAAAAGTGCCATAGAAGGTTCTCCAGAGAACTGTTTGAAAGAACCATTTTATCTCTGTGCAATGGAAAGTTTCAAAAGATGTTAAAGGTTCTTTATTGAATCATGGATTACAATAAACAATCTTAAAAATATAGGTTCTTTATTGGCATAAAACTACATAAAACTATGTAACCTTTTCATTCCACAAAGGATTCTTCATGTTCGAAAAAGAACGTTCTTCATATGATTAAAGTCATCTTCACATTGATTGAACCTAAAATGTTTCTTCTGTGGCATCAATAAGAAAATACATCTTAAAAATCTTAATTGTAAAGAGCTTAGCAACAATTTCCTTAATTAACCGAATTGTTTGGTTGCTAAATTGCCGATTTTATTGATATAGACAAAATCACGGGCTTTTTTAACGATGTCCCTACTAGCTTTCTGGGTCTTTAATATGTCAGTTGTGTTACAGTCAATGCAGGGTCGGAAAGCTCTCAGATTTGATCAAAAATATGTTCATTTGTGTTCTGAAGAACAACAAAGGTCTTACGGCTTCGGAACGACATGAAGATTTAATGTTGACAGTGATTATGCTTTTTAATTTCATTCTACTAAATGAAAGACTAGAATTACAAGACTTTGTTGCCATTTGCAGCCAATGTGGTGGCTATCTGCAGTCTTTAACTGGCCCCATTTTTACTGACCTTTCTGGATCAGCTGGACATTATTTATAAGACTACTGGATTACGAGCCCTAACCGCAGTTATTCCTAACTGAATCTTGTCAAACATTCATTCATACATGCTTGCAGCATGACAGTGGGCATGGATACAAGTGCTTTAGCAGTCATGTGCACATCCAAAGCCAGATTAGACTTGAATGTGTGCGTGCGCACTGAAGGAGTGAAAGCCTCTTAAAGCCATTTCGCACAGCTGTGTGTGACGGCACACCAATGTCACGGTGCCAATATCGCACAGATCAGGAAATACTGATAACTGTATGGACAAACCTAGCTCTTAAAAACAGCGGTAAGGGCTATTAACGAAAGCTGTTTGTGGTGGTCTGCAGCAACAGCCAAATTGCAGTTGAGAAAATGTGTTCAGCTAAAAGTTTGTGTCATTACTGTTAGGCAAAACTACAAAAATGTTAATAATAAGTTCTGTTATTTTACATAAAGCTGGAATGACAATATTAGACAAAAACTTGGAAATGTTAAAAATTAAATTAAAATAAAATTAGTGCATTGAAATGTCTTTTATGACTCTCAGTTGATTGTGAATAAAAGAGCAGTAATGTAAACTGGTTAATTGGTAGCTGTTGCTGTTTGACTGAATGATGTAGCAGTTGACCAATCAGAATCAAGTATTTCAGAGAAGCACGTAATAAAATACGTGCATTCAAAAATGGTTATGCAGCACTGTTTTCTGCCCTGTCGCGTGACTCAGGTTAAGGTGGAATAGCCGCTGAGTTTTGCCTCTACCCATCTGGTGTGACAGTAGTACCTCAGCATCACTTGGCAAAGCATGAACACACACACACACACACACACACACACACACACACACACGCATAGTAACACAGAACTGCTGAGTGTTTCTGCACTCTATCAGCAGTGATAATAACTCTGCTGCCGATAGTCTGAAAATAAACACACACTAGCAAAATTGTCCTTCAAAAATATGCTTACTCTTCATCAGCCAAGATGTTGAGTTTGTTCTCGTTATTTGTTTATTAAACAATCTTCTTAATTTTATCCTTAATTTACGTTAATGATGTAGCTCCCATCGACAGTGACCTTGTCTTTTTCTTCCAAAACTGCTGTTCACTTCGGAATTACAAATCAATTACCTCCTAGCTCTCTAACTAATTACCCCTTGCTTGTGTTTTATTTCTGGATAAGAACCCTCTTGATGTGACAGCCATCTGTGCTGGCTGCAATTAAAGTGCCAAGACAGAAATACAGCATCTTTTGCTGTCAACCATCCATCTTGGCATTTTCTCCCACATTCACAGCTGTATTATAAGATTACGTGGGCATCTGGCATAAAGTCACATCACATATCTATAAACAGTATGGATGATTGAGAGCGTTCGTGATGAAGCTGCCTTAATGTATAGAAGCAAGAACCCTTTCAATTATAATTTTTTAGCTGCATAGGGTTTTTGTCTTATTTTTGACTTAAACCCTATTGAGAGGGTTCTCAATCGCATATATACATAAAAACACACATACAGTATATATTTTGAAAATATTTACAAGTATTTAGAAGTATGGATTTATGTTCATATCAGTTATATTCCATAATATATATATATATATATATATACAGACGTGGACAAAATTGTTGGTACCCTTTGGTCAATGAAAGAAAAACTCACAATGGTCACAGAAATAACTTTAATCTGACAAAAGTAATAATAAATAAAATTCTATAAATGTTAACCAATGAAAGTCAGACATTGTTTTTCAACCATGCTTCAACAGAATTATTAAAAAAAAATAAACTCATGAAACAGACCTGGACAAAAATGATGGTACCCCTAACTTAATACCCTAACTGCTCCAGTTGTGTCCGGTTTGAAGGGTGCCTTTTCCAGACTGCATGTTTCAGCTCCTTCCAAAGATGCTCAATAGGATTGAGGTCAGGGCTCATAGAAGGCCACTTTACAATAGTCCAATTTTTCCTCTTAGCCATTCTTGGGTGTTTTTAGCGGTGTGTTTTGGGTCATTGTCCTGTTGCAAGACCCATGACCTGCGACTGAGACCAAGCTTTCTGACACTGGCTAGTACATTTCTCTCTAGAATTCCTTGATAGTCTTGAGATTTCATTGTACCTTGCACAGATTCAAGACACCCTGTGCCAGACGCAAAGCAGCCCCAGAACATAACAGAGCCTCCTCCATGTTTCACAGTAGGGACAGTGTTCTTTTCTTGATATGCTTCATTTTTTCGTCTGTGAACATACAGCTGATGTGCCTTGGCAAAAACTTCGATTTTTGTCTCATCTGTCCACAGGACATTCTCCCAGAAGCTTTGTGGCTTGTCAACATGTAGTTTGGCATATTCCAGTCTTGCTTTTTATGATTCGTTTTCAACAATGGTGTCCTCCTTGGTCGTCTCCCATGTAGTCCACTTTGGCTCAAACAACGACGGATGGTGCGATCTGACACTGATGTTCCTTGAGCATGAAGTTCACCTTGAATCTCTTTAGAAGTCTTTCTAGGCTCTTTTGTTACCATTCGGATTATCCGTCTCTTAGATTTGTCATCAATTTTCCTCCTGCGCCCACGTCCAGGAGGTTGGCTACAGTCCCATGGATCTTAAACTTCTGAATAATATGTGCAACTGTAGTCACAGGAACATCTAGTTGCTTGGAGATGGTCTTATAGCCTTTACCTTTAACATGCTTGTCTATAATTTTCTTTCTGATCTCTTGAGACAACTCTTTCCTTTGCTTCCTCTGGTCCATGTCGAGTGTGGTACACACCATATCACCAAACAACACAGTGATTACCTGGAGCCATATATATAGGCCCAATGGCTGATTACAAGGTTGTAGACACCTGTGATGCTAATTAGTGGACACACCTTGAATTAACATGTCCCTTTGGTCACGTTATTTTCAGTGTTTTCTAGGGGTACCATCATTTTTGTCCATGCCTGTTTCGTGAGTTTATTTTTTTAAATAATTCTGTTGAAGCATGGTTGAAAAACAATGTCTGACTTTCATTGGTTAACATTTATAGAATTTTTATTTATTATTACTTTTGTCAGATAACAGTTATTTCTGTGACCATTGTGACTTTTTCTTTCATTGACCAAAGGGTACCAACAATTTTGTCCACGTCTGTATATATATATATAAATAAACATAATATGTACATGCATGTGATATATATACTATGCCCCAGTTTTTTTTAGAAACTACATAAAAAAGTTTGTTTTAAAATTCTGAAAAATAAAATTAATATAATAAAAGACAAATATTTAAACAAACTCTAAAACGACATAAAATGCAACTAAAACTAAACCAAAGCTATAAAAAAATAAATATTAAAACTGCTTTAGATCACAGAATTAAATTCTGGTGTGGTATATTTAAAATACAAGTACATAGATGGTTTTCTTAAGAATCAGAGAATCAAAAGTTAATTGAGGAACTAACAAAAGTGTTTTTTTCTGTCTGTTGTTATAACGCTGCCTGTTGTGTCTTTCTTCATTGGCTCAGATGTTCCTAACGGTGTACCTCAGCAATAGCGACAAGCACTTCACAGAGCTTCCCATCACGCCGGAGACACTGTGTCGAGATGTGGTGGACATGTGTAAAGAGCCCGGGGAGGTGGACTGCTATCTGGCCGAGATGTGGAGAGGATCTGGTATGCGCTGACTTCGGTGTTTTTTGCCTGTTGAGCATGTTCGTTCCAAAATGTCATTTTGATACGGTTCACTATTTGAGCAACACTTTGCAGCACGAACATTTATAATAATATCTCCTTTTGTGTTTTACCCAAACACATAAAGATAAAGTCAAACTTAAATTCATCTTTCAGCACCCATCCATGTGACTGTGGACAGGTGCAGTGCAGTGATGCATCGCTCTAAAATGGATCCTTGCCACCTAATTTGCATTCCTTGTTCCCATTGGTTGTGTCTTTTTTTAGAGCGTGTGATTGGTGACAGTGAGCGAATTATCGAAGTTCTGCAGCGCTGGGGTCAGCAAAGGGCAGAAGTGCGATTCTTCCTGCGCCATGACCGAGCACCTGGCCATGATACAGGTGAGAGAGAGAAGTCAATAGGATAGTCGTGCTTTCAGAAGTCACAGGATTTGTTTGGTTTATTTTGCAAAACATATATATATATATATGATCATTACAGCATCCATTATATGATGCATGTAATAAATGGCTCTACAAGGACAACTTAAAGTCCTAAAGTTATATTCAGACTTTTAACTGTCTTAAAAAGTCAGCCCTGTTACTGTAGTTTTATATAGTAAACAACTAATAATTGAAAAGGATATATTCGTAGATGTTTCAGGATTAAACTCTTATTGTAAGAAATATACGCATATATAATGGATATTGTATATATAACAGGGCTGACAGTTTTACAGATTTGATGATGAAATGAGATAATGAGAATATGAACTGAAACTAGGATATGCTTCTACGGGAGATTATAATCCTGAGAGTATATATACATATATATTTTTAAAGTAATGCAATTACTCTTCCATAAATAATGAAAACATTATAGTTTCACTGTCAAATTAAGCTTCCAACCCTGTTACCTTCAATCCTGTTACCTTTCTGAAGCCATTATTTTATTGCAACACGTATATGTAAAAATTCTCTGAACTAAAGGAATCAATATAGGCACCCAGATTACCTACTTTTAGTTTCAACTTTTTGTCAGATGCCTGATTTTAAATACAGAAGAATATACGAGAGAGGTAAAGAATATTTGGTCTTGTTTATTATTTAGTCTCTGCTCTGTGGTCCGATGGCAATTTTATTATAGACCGGCTCTTTTTCCATGCTAAATTACAGACCCGTTCGATTACATCCTCTTCCCCTCGGCAGTCTGCTGTCAGCGTGGACATGCCGTTGTTGTAGATAGGCGTGAATGTCATTTCCTTTTATGGGAGACTGTGAATAGAGGGGTTGTAAATTTGACATGGTTACGGCTGTGTTGAGGCATGAATTATTTGCTGCAGAACAGCTTGTTTTGCGGGCACTGCCTAAGGGTAGAGGACTTTGGAATAGATCAGAATGGATCTTTATCTTGTGTCCTAATAGCATGTACACGCAATGGAAAACTGTATTGCATGTACAGGGGATGTTTTTTAGGTATCAACTAAGTTAGCGCCTTCATTTAATTGCATAATTTGGTATTTTGGCTAATCTGAGTCAATCTCAGACATCATTGACATCTGTTTTGAAACTCCAGAGGAGACCGTATGAGATAACAAGGGTCTTTTTCTCAAATGAAAGTTCGGGGGAATAAGATCTGATATCCATTTAAAAACATAATTCTGTTTAGGAGAAACAGTTAGAATAATACTGATATGTATATCTCATATTGCAGAGGGCAGATGGTGAAATGAACAGGTGTAGTCCAAACACGGCTGCTCGTTTTGTGCGAGTGTGTGTGTGTGTGTGTGTGTGTGAGAGAGAAAGTCCTCTCTTTCCATCTGAACGCACACGTATGCCCACACACACACACACACACACATTCAATACATCAAAAAACGATTTACGATGAATCGTTTGATGGCACTCGTTTATTTTTATCATTTTTATTTGCTGTTATTTTGCAGGTTATGGTACCACAGAAATTTTATTTGGTTAATTATTTATTTATTCATTCGTAATCAGAAATCAAATGTGTAATATATAAGATCTCACACAGCTTTAAAGTAGTTTTCATCAGTTGTTTTGCATGTTATTTTTAACTCATGAATCCCCTTTGTTGCGATCTCTACTAGTTTGTTTACATGGCGTGTTTGAAGTGAATCCTCCCTATTCCCTCGAGAAGTTTAAACATCTCAGTCATGTGAAACCATGTGTGAGGTTTCAGATTTCTCCAAGTGACTTTGGCCCTCTTCACCGGACAAAGACCGGCTGTTACACAACAATGCGAGTGATATCGGCCGTGTACGCCTGGCTTTACCTCACAAAGAGTTCCTTATTTCTCTGTCGAGAATAATTAAGTCAATTACATGCAGTTTGACTTGTATCTGTTGTGTCTGTGGTTTGTTTTCACACAGGATAGGTAGAACCCTATGCTTGTGTAATCAGTAAGCCCTGATTAGGACCCCTGTGGTGTCAGACTGTGACCAAGAACATTATTTGGTCATTGTTTCACTCTTAGACTGGTTTATCCGGTAACCCATATAAGCGGCGCTAGCGGTGCCAGTGTTGATGTTATGTAAGTAGGACCCTGGCACAGGCAGTCATATGCAGGATAATTGAGCGCTAGTTGTTTTCCCCAGCCAAACAGTCATTATGTAATGAGGTTTACCCCAGCACAGCAACTGTTTTTCAGCCTAAATGTTCCTGGCCTTCATTGTTAGCATGTTTACATGCTAGTTTGCTAAATACTAACTGTTGAATCGAAGCTGAGTCAAAATACGAACTTTGAGTCTAAATATAAACTACTTAAAAAGACACATGACTTGAGGTATCATTTGTTTTTACCACAAAATGTGCTCGACTAAGCTGTCAAAGTTTAATACAAATCCCTAATCCTAAAATAAGCGATAATGTGTTTAGCTTAGCCAACACCGCTAATTCTGTCTATAACCGCAGGAGGCCACAGGGCTCCAGAGTCTCTTGCCAGAAGAAACGCAGTAAAGGGGACAATAGACAGACACATGGAAAATGGAGTGAGTATGAATTCCCTTCAGAGAATTGTTAAGATCTGCCCCCTTGGATACTGCTGCTTAGGCTTGAATTGGAAATTGTCAGTAAGCTGTGCAAATAAAAAGATTTAATAGACAGTATTCTTACATGGACTGTAATGAATTGTGACACTGCAAAGCATTCTTTTATCATTTAATAATTGAAATAAATTGTTATGACTGAACATGATTAAAAACTGAGGAGACTTTAAGAATGAAAATCATTGTTTAATGCACAGCACTTGAAATGTGTTTAGATTTTTATGTAAATTATAGTATGATGCTATTTATAACTCTACTTTATAATTGTATTACATTTTTATTTGGCTTTATATTATTTATGTATATGGTTTATTGATTTGTATGAGGTTTATATAAAACCTCACACAACTTCAAGTACCCTTTGTAATTGATTTATTTTAAGTTATTATTGGTGATTCACTGTTGCTATTTCAGTCCAGAATTTGAGCATTTCTGTTAAATGTGTATATATATATATATATATATATATATATATATATATATATATATATATATATATATATATATATATATATATTTTTTTTTTTTTTTTTAGATGGCAGCTCCTCATATGGATATCACTCTCAGTGAATTGCAAGAAATGGCATCACGGCAACAACAACAAATCAACGCACAACAACAACTCCTGGCCACAAAGGTAGCCTACTGCTCCACTGACATAATGTACTGTTCAATTATTTCTTTACATAAATTCAAATTAAATCTCTATCTTTCACTGAGCACAAAAAGAGATATTCAGCAGAATGTCCATTTCCTGTTTGTTAACTGAAATCAACATGTCCTTCAAATACCGGGTTTGAAGTCATCCATTAAATGGTGTTACTGCTAGCGCACCAAATTTTTCGTTAAGGTTATTCGAATAAACAACTCCGTAAAGTCATCTCCATGTAAAAAACATTACCATTTTGTCCATTATCAGCGTGAATGAAAACCGCAGGCACATAGTTCTGAAACGTAATGATGTCTGAAAATGAGTTTTGCTGAGATTGAGACCTGACGCCTCCTTGCAGGAACAGCGACTGCGCTTCCTGAAGCTGCAGGACCAGCGGCAGCAGCATCAACAGGAGTCCGAGCAGGAGAAACTGCGACTGCTGCGGGAGAACGCGGAGAACCAGGAGGCCAAACTGCGCAGGGTTCGAGCTCTAAAAGGACAAGTGGAACAGAAACGCATCAGCAATAGTAAACTAGGTCAGGACCTGTAAACTCATGAAAGTAGGTTATGTACGCCGAAAAGGCTGTAACAATGACCTTCTTTGAGGTGAAGTTTGCCATTTCTGCTCTACTAGTGGCACAAAATGGTGCTTTGGCCCATTTGCTTGCTAGATTTGGGGAAGTGTTTTGAATAATGCTTTAACATTTAAAAAAAAAATTGTATGAAGTTGTCCTAATGAAACAATCTTCTAAACAATCCATATTTCGAATAAAAAATTAGGTTTTAATGTATTTACGGTAGGACATTTTAAACTAATCCTAATGGAACATGAGGAATACAAGAAATACAAGTGTTTTAGGACTTTCTCCAGTTTCATTTATGAAGTAATTTGTTTTGGATCATTTGCCCACTAATGGAAAAGTTCACACTGCTGTTTCTGTTATATAAAAATGCCATTAGCGGCTAAATTAATCAACAGAGACAACAACAAACGATCTTGCTTATGGGAATGAGAAGTTAATTAACAAGTGAGTGATATACCTCATTTTTCTCTCTCTCTCTCTCTCTCTCTCTCTCTGTAGTGGAGGAGATCGAGCAGATGAACGGTCTGTTCCAGCAGAAGCAGCGGGAGCTGGTGGTGGCCGTCAGCAGGGTAGAGGAGTTGAGTCGACAACTGGACATGCTGCGTGGCGGCAAAATGGATGTCCCACATGAAGCTGGACCAAGCTCAAGTGGAGAACTAGAAAGGCTGTACAAAGAGCTCCAGGTAGCTTTTTTCATGATGGCCTTCATCAGACACATTTATTTATTTATGACATTTATTTTACCAGGACAGTCCCAATGAAATAAAATCACGTCAAATCATACACATATAATAAATGGACACACATAAAATATAAGAATATCTGGTCCCACTTTATATTAGGTGGTACTTACATATTAATATATTACATATTAATTACAGATGCAATTATATGCAGGTTTTTTTCAAAACGTAAGTGCAAAGTAAAAATATGTATACAGTAACTATCAAATTATTCATTTAAACGTAAGTACATTGTAGTTAAGGGCACCTAATATAAAGTAGGATTGAATTATCTTTCATTTCTAAAAGAAAAATGTAAACCAAGTGCCCTTTATTTGAGAAAAGATATAACAGGAATACACTCTGTTTATTAAATGTGGAGAAATAGTGAAGCATTAAAAAGCTGTATTCCCGCACATAAAATTCAACAGTTCCTCTTTTGTTCTGACTTTTTCTCTTTTCTGTAGCTGAGGAATAAATTGAACCAGGAGCAAAGTGCCAAACTCCAGCAGCAGAGAGAGAATCTAAACAAGAGGAACGTAGAAATGGCCGCCATGGACAAAAGAGTGGCTGAACTGAGAGAGAGGCTCTGGAAGAAAAAAGCGGCTCTCCAGCAGAAAGAGAACTTGCCTGTGAGCAGCTTTATAACGTTTACATTTCTTGTGCTTTTTAGACACAAATTTAGTTTGTGACGCACAGGAAATTCTTTCTCTTATTCTTTGTCTCTTCCACTTCCAGCAGCCCTCTGAAGGACAGAGCTCTCAGCCCATGGGTCCTTCCAGGGTTGCCGCTGTTGGGCCGTACATCCAGACCACCCCAGCTCCTCCAGTTCCTCCCAGACAGGAGATTCTAGTGAAGCCTGCTTATCCTGATGGCACTGCCACCCTTCCCAAACCTCTCCCTAAACCGACCACAGGTACGTGTATATATGTTTAGAATTTACCACAAATTGCACCAGTAAACCTTGATTCATCTTCTCCTAATTCTGTTTCCATGTGACAGGTATTGGTTTCTTGACAAGTAAGATCTCCAAGGTGTCAGATTTGTTTTCCAACACAGAAACTAACAGCAACACCCATGGCCACTCCTCCACCCTTCCTCGCATGACCAGCCATGGATCCCAGGAGAAAGGTACGCCTCTCTCCAATCTTTAAAGAACCGCATTCGGACTGAAGCAATTAGAAGTTGACATGTCAGACTGCTTAAACAAACAAAGCAATGTTTTGATAGAGCCACAGTGTTTACACTCTTTAGGAGTCAGCCACAATTGGCGTACTTGAAAATGTGTCTCTATTAAACTGGGATAAGACCCATTTCTGGATATCTATCTGCATAACTGCAGAGCTCAGTTCCAACCCTGCTCCAACACACCTGTCTGTAATTATCAGATGTTCCTGAAGATCTTAATTAGCTGGTTCAGGCATGAAATATGTGTAGGAAGATTGGACACCTCTGCCATGTCTTAATCCAATCGGTTTTCACTAAAGCATTATAGTGTTTGAACATGATGATGAATCTATGATTAAACTGTTTCAGATTTTGAAGCAGATTTGAAACCTCCGCCATTGCCCTTACGCAAGAACCAGAGTAGTGAGGACCTCTTGAGGGACACCCAGGTACTGCACTGATTTTAACCATATCTGAAAACTGGCAATAAGTCAATGTTAATTCATAGATATTAAGAAACACTAATGACTCTTTAATCATAGTCTGCAGGTAGAAGCTTTGGGAAGGTTCCTCCTCCTGTTCCAAGCAAGCCCAAACCTGCTCTACCAGGCCAGTCCACCTTCAGTAAACCTCCTTACAGCACGGGCACATTCCCTGGCAAAGCTAGACCTGCCACTCAGAAACCCCCAGTGCCCCTTCCATCTCATAACAACACATTACCCCTACCTCTGCCCCCTAAACCGGACACCTTACCTGCCGCGACAGTACGTCCTTTCACGACGGATACTTTAACAGGGAAAGAGAACTCCACCCCCACTACCCTTCACAAACCCCAGACGGTGGCAGCGAGATCCATCTACTCCATGTATACCCAACAAAGCACCCTTGGGAAGGGTTATCAAGGGCAAAGTACCCTGACCCGTTCACAGCCTCGATGTGAGTACCTCCACTCTACTAGACACACAAACAAATTTAAAAGTATCTTGTGACAGAATTTGATAAATATCTATATATTGTGTAAAATGTAATGTTAAATCAACAATAGCACACAGAACCACCTGTAATAAAGACACTGACTCATTTTATCTAGTATTAAAAAAATGGTTCACCCAAAAAAATTCTACCAACATTCATTAATGGTTTTTTTTAGTTTTAAAAGCTGTTGCAACACAGAAGTGCAAGACAATGTACCATTTCTTTGTAAATACTTGTGCAACTTACTGAAAGTCTAATAACAGGATTTGGGGGATTAAAATAAGCATGTTTATTTCTTAGTCTTAATCCAAACATGTGTCTGAACAATTTGAAGTTCAAAAGCTTGTTTTAGTTCAGCTGAAAGTTCTTCAGGGCAGAAACAAATTAAGAACAGCGGATTTATTACAGCCTCCGAGTTGGATGCAGCATTTAAATCAAGCTGCTTAATTATTACAACAGAAAGTCTGTCTGACTTGTTATTGACCAGATTTCACCTGGATTTTGGGAGAATTCCAGCTAGTATTTTGTGTCCTTAAATGATCCTGTAGCAAGTGGACACTACATTGCTCTGCTAGTGTTTATTTATTCACTTTTTTTTGCAAGCACCAGATGGTGAGATAGTACATGTTTGGCTTTATTTGCCATTAAAATGAACTGCTTTATTCAATCAGCAGATTTATTTTCAAAGTAATATTTCAAGATAAAGTGCCAGTGCCATATGCGTATTCATAATGTGTACTAAAATTGTACAAATGAGAATATAAGTTGAATATATGAGTGTGTAGGGTTCGTAGTGATGCTCACTTACCACAAAGAGATAAGGAAAGGCTCATTCTTTTGTTATATAACTTCATAGTCATTTTGTTTATTATCTTTGCTTTGCATATCTTTAAAAGTCGGAACACATAAGCAAATTGCTCTGGCACTTTGAAAAAGTCAAATGTAATTAATCCTTGGATACATTTTAGCTTAGTAATATATATGTTATTTAGTGGTTGTGTAATATAAATACCAATTGACACTCAACTTGGTTAACTTGATAGATGTTTTTATGAGGTACCTGATCCTCAATCCTTGCTTCTTACAGTATATGGTAAACCAGTCATCCCATCCAGTGGGGGCCAGCAGTCTCTTATCCAGGACAGCAGTCATCTTGAGAAAACTGGAGGTCTAGATGGTGACCAAGTGGACCAGGGAAACAATATGGCCACTGCATCCTCCTCTGTTGAGGGGCAGGAGGTTGAACGTGCTCCCCGGCCCCTCAGCCCAACAAAACTTCTTCCATTCCTCTCAAATTCTCATCGGCTACAGAGCGATGCTGATTTGGAGGCACTGAGGAAGAGACTGCACCATGCTCCCAGACCTCTTAAAAAGCGTGGTTCTATAACAGAATCTGAGGGGCCTGGTGGACCCAACATCCAGAAGCTCCTCTACCAGAAGACAACGTTGGCAGCCATGGAGACCACTATAACCCCAGCTGCCTTCTTTCAGGCAGAAGGTGAAGATGGATGCAGGCCAGTAGCTGACGAGAACACTAGACCCCATGAGGGACACCGTGATACTACGATACCTGAGTGTGAGAAAGAGGAGGAGGATCTGACACCTCCACCACTTCCACCTCGATCGCCTATCCTGGAGGACAGCAGCATTCCCAGCATTGTACTGAAGGAACCACCGCTGAAGGAAGAACAGGAAGTCTATGGCCCAGCTGCTCCAGAACCATATGTTGAGGAGTACCCACCTTACCCTCCACCTCCATATCCCAGCATGACAGAGCAGGAGGGAACAGGCGAGGACAGTGTCAATATGAAGGCTCCAGAGGTCACAGGACAGGTCATGCTACCACCGGTAGGTACAACAACATTCCCAAAAGATGAAACATCATCTGTAAAGGGACATTCACACATTGACATCAAATTGTGGTGACCCAAAGTCAATCGCTTTTAAAAAAAGTTGCCAAAAGAGCATTCCAGTTGACCTTATAGTAGTCAGCTTTATAGTAACTTTGCAATCTCTAGCATTTTTGCTGTCTTTCTAATCAAACACACTTGATTCAACTCATCAGTTTGATAGTAGAGACCCAGAGACAACTGCAAATGGTGAGTCAGATAATGTAGACATTTAAAATGTGCACTGATGGGAAGAGTGTCCCAGCAGCATTGTACTTGATGGATGGTTTGAAACTTCAAGTCTTTTTTTGCTGTGCTAAGGTGTGCAAGCATTTAAGCTTAGTCAGATACTGACTCAACTATGAGCAGTTTATTAAAGTCAAACTCTATGCACTAAGGAGCCTGACAATATTATGCAGGGAGTCATAGAAGGTGTGTCAGGTGTGCAGGGAGTCAAAATGGTGTATCTGATGTGGAAACCGATACACAGGGACACCAAAGCTAAATTGAGAATTGGGAAACCCTATGGTCTTTTGGCCTTGAAAGTCCATGAGACCATAAGGTGTCCTATTTATCATTCACTCTACAAGCTACATGGCATTAAGTATCTAAAGTTTAGACTCAGAATAAGACACCAAGGAATGAGGGGACATTTGAGACAGGTTTCTTGTCTTTTTAGAAAACTGCATAGCCATTTAGAGGTAACAGAAAGGAAATTTTCATAAGCATGGCCACAGAGAGAGAAGCGGGAGAGACAGAGAAAGAGGGTGAAGACAAGTCAGGTCAGTAGAGATTCCGATCAAACCATCCATTCTGGGCTGTTGCTTAGCAACTAGCCACACTAAGATTCTGAGCACTCCGCACAGATCTCATTAAACATTTAAATGGAGCAGAAGTGGCAACCAGTGACCCTCAATGGGCTTTTAATATGCGGAATGAAAGAGTGGTTCATGTCAGGCTAACACCTCGTATCTGTACCACAAGAACTTTACCACAAGATACGCAGAAATTATATACAGAATTTCCTTCTAGCATATAACTATATCTATTCGTCAATCCTGTTTTTCACAGGGCAAAAGAACAAACCTGCGTAAAACAGGCTCGGAGCGCATCAACCACGGGATGCGTGTCCGCTTTAACCCTCTGGCCCTTCTGTTGGACTCCTCTTTAGAGGGCGAGTACGACCTCGTCCAGAGGATCATATATGAGGTGAGAAATAGGCCAAGATCAGTTACATATTTGTACACTAGTAAGTAATATAAAAACTAGACGTATAGCTAGTTGGGATTTTAAGTATAAGTCTCTTCATCATATCCAGGTGGAAGACCCCAGTTTACCCAATGATGAGGGCATTACCGCTCTGCACAATGCTGTGTGCGCTGGACACACGGAAATCGTAAAGTTCCTGGTGCAGTTTGGAGTAAACGTGAACGCAGCAGACAGTGATGGATGGTGAGCCAAAAACATTTATTTAGCCCTGGTATTCTGTTTTTTTTTTTATATATACAATGAAATGAAATGTCTTTCTCTCTGTTAGGACTCCCCTGCACTGCGCTGCTTCCTGTAATAACGTGCAAGTATGTAAATTCCTGGTGGAATCTGGAGCTGCCGTATACGCCACAACCTACAGCGATATGCAGACGGCGGCTGACAAGTGTGAGGAGATGGAAGAAGGTTACGCACAATGTTCACAGTTTCTCTATGGTGAGAGACCTCCATTATAGGCAACGTTCACACTGCAAAAGTTCAGGAACTACCCTGTTTTTTTGGTTGCCTTCAACGTCAAAGTCGTTTAACAAATGCCACTAAACTGTTGCCACTAAATGTTGGATGATGTGATTGGACTTGTTTTTAACGTGCGATAATGGAGATGAAATTTAAATGCACAATTTACGCAATTAAATGAGCACAAAAATCTGACTGAATCTCCTATGATAACATTGTTACGTTTTGTAAACATAAATCAGTGTTTTCCATGTTCGTGGAGAAAATATTTTCATATGGCTTTTTAAAAATGCCGGGTAGCAGGTGTTTCGTATGCGTTTAGCCAATTACCGTACAATGACGTCAATGGTAATCCCTATAAAACTGTTTTAGACCCTACTCTGAAGTAGGAGCTCAATTAGAACAAACAGATTTTCTAGAACTCAGTACGTTCCTAGCTTTTGCAGCGAAAACAGCACGAAAAAATGGCGAAATCAGAAATAGTTCTGCCTCTTAAGGAACTTCTCGTAGCTCACGCAGTACTTTAACGCAATAATTTTTTTTTTTTCACAGGTGTTCAGGAGAAGATGGGCATCATGAACAGGGGCGTTGTTTACGCCCTGTGGGACTATGACGTTGAGAGCCTGGACGAATTGTCCTTTAAGGAAGGAGACTGTCTGACCGTCCTACGAAGAGAGGACAGTGAAGAAACGGAGTGGTGGTGGGCGAGATGTGCCGACAATGAGGGCTACATACCTCGCAACCTCCTCGGGGTGAGGAAGTGCATTTTGGGGAAATTACATACTTCTGATGACATGACATACCACAGATGACTCATATTTGTTTTTTCTTCTATAGCTTTACCCCAGAATCAAGCCCAGACAGAGGAGCCTTGCGTAAACTCTCCAAATCAGCGCTGATGTGCCTGGAGTTTTGTCTACCATTTCAACAGTTGCTTAATTCTGCAAAGCAAAATTACATTTTGAAGATGAACTCATCCCATTTACATGGTGAAAAGATTAAGAATAGTTTCATGTTGGTATGTTATACATGTTTTTAAGGTTAAAAGCTTTGGTAGAAGAAGTAGACTTGGATGAACATTTCAGAAGGTTTAAGCATGTAAAGTTAAGTGAAAGAGGAATGAAGAATTTAAGAATAGTATTACGGCTCAAATGAAGGATGTCAGATGTAGTGATGTCATTTTTCATCTTTTTGAACAAAGTGTCCGTTTTCACAAATGCTGATTTGTTTCGCAAATCGCGAAACGAAAAAAAAAGCATTCATCTTTTGAAGGAAAATAAGAGTTTTATATAATATTTTTTTCTTTTTTATTTTATTCATAACGCCATGTTACGTAAAACCTATTCTTATGGTGCTTGCTGCTACGCTACAACAGTGTGTTCTGTGAACAATTAACAATTTATTGCGCAAAGTTAGCTTTCATTTATCATAATAAAACTTGTCAAAACTCTTAAATCACTCTTTTTGTCTTTTCCCATTTGGTTTCTGATTTAAAAAGAATGTCTCTGGTAATACATATTTACTATGGAAGTCTATGCGGCAAAGCATTAAGTGAAATATTAAAATACAGAGTTTTAAAAATATAGACAAAAGACCAAATCAGGTAATCCATGCACAGTACGTACAAATATTATACACCATAAAATTACAAGCTTCACATTTCTGCAGATATACTTGCCCCAGAGACAAGTGCACTGTAAATCATATATAATAATCATATATAGTCAGCCAAAAAGAGCTTTACTTATTTTTAACTTGTGATTTTTATGACAAACGATTGTATTTCCTGTCCTTAATTATTTATGAACAACAGAGGGTTTCCACAATAAAACATTTGATTCTTTATTACATCGGAACTAATAGCAAAGCAATAGATATCTAGTCTGGTTTGTAGGCTTTTGAAGCCTTTTTGCAGAAGTACATGAAGTGAAGATACATCTCAAATGTATTAAAGCCCACCAGCTGAACATCATACAATATTAATTATTATTTGTGTAAGCACAACATGCACTGTTGACCAACAGCGGACATTAAGAAAGCAGTCGGGCCTCATTTATAAAGCAAAAGCAGAATGAACGTGTTCATTTAATTACACTTGTAAATGCATTCTGCTCAAGCTTCATTGCGACGCTCGATGTTTAATGCTGTTAAATAAAATGAGCATTAGTGGTCACGTTAGTCATTTCAAATGGTACAGTTAAATCTATGATCAGTACATTCAATATTTTTGTAATTGCACAAAATCTCGAAAAAGGAGCGCACGAGACACACAACACGACGGTTTTCTGGGTTCCTGTGCATGCTCAAGACAAATGCCCATCACACAAAGCTGCCATAAGTTTAACCCAGTTAACCCTGTAAGCCATCGGAAATGACCTTATATTTGCTTACAAACAATTGTGCAATATGCACAATCTTTTTCGAGTCGTCTGTGAATGCATTTAGAATTAGGCACAATGTAATCAAGCTAGTGAAAAAACAATCATGCCTGACAGTTCCTCCGACCCCAGAGCTCCACTGTTCCCCGTTACCTCATCAGTCCTGAAGATATGGGGCGATATTTCATCACACCTACAGTGATACGCAGGCGATGTTTTCAACAAATGCAGCAAAATGGTACAACGCTAAGTAAACGAAACAAGGCTCTGGTCGTTTATTCATGAAGCTTAAAACAAAACGAATGTGTGAATATTTTTGCGAAACAATTTGTGAATTGTCGGATTTTTCGTTCACTAAAAATCTGTCGCAACTGTACGATTTTGACTACAGTTCTTCCATTCAAGACAAATTTGCTCAATGTATTATCCACATATCCACAACAAATCATATACAAATATAGCATATAAACTGATAAGCTCAGCTTGGGTTTTTATGGGTAAACTGGAGTGTATGGATTTCATCACCAGCATAGTATATAGTCTGATTTGCTGTACACTTAACTCACATATGCAGCTTTTCTTAAACTAACTGGCCATCAACTATACTTTCGGCTATGCGCATGCAGTTTACAGTCATGCCAAATTGAAGTACTCTAGAATTCAGTTTAAGGCCCAGGTCTGTAACCTTGCTTTTGGACGTCCTCTGTCCATCAAATTTAATTTCCATCCTGATTCAGCACACCTGGCCTGTGATTTTCAAACGATCCTGAAGATCTTGGTTAGCTGGTCCAGCTGTATGTGATTAAGGTTACCGCTAAATTTGGCAGGACAATGGGTCGACAGAAGAGGTCCACAACTCTGGACCTCGATATCCATTTTCCTGCAGAGATTACCTTCAGCTTGGATTAAACATGCCAACCTCCAATCCTAAAGTCCTCTTGTCCAGCTTCTTCTTGTGTGTTTGATTAGGTTCAGAGCTAAAATCTGCAGGAAAGCGGATCTCAACGTCCAGATTTGAGGACCCCTGGTCTACAGGAACAGGGTTGAAGACCTATGTCTGAAGGTGTACACTAGGATTCGTAATAATTCTGATGTTTCTGTTTAAAGTGTTTTCAGATCTGCTGGGGTAATGTCATGTATTTTATATCACAGAGGACCTTAAGACGATAGTACAGCTAAAAAAAAAAATATATTTTCCAATTTTATTCCTATTATTATGTCGTTATATGTAGGCGGGAGTTCCAGTTCCAGATATCCAACTTAGCGACTCCCAAATTCTTCACTCAAGGTCAGACAGCTTTAACTTAAGATGTGAAACACGCACATGTGCAAAATAGGAGAGGTTTTCGAGCTCCATTACACCCAGCAGACATATACTCTAATCAACGCTCCAAATGTCACAGGAGCCGAGAGCATTAACACAAGGCAAATCTGCAATTAATATAAGCAAATCTACAGAGTGGAAATAAAAGGTGCACGATTGAATGGGGGATGCAAACTCAAGGCAAGGACAGGAAACGACTGCAGTGGCAGTCAAATGACCTCTTCTGATTAACGGTGTCGCTCTAGATGCGTCTAACTGTGGTTCTGGTTGCGGTTCTGATCAGGCACGTGGTTCTGGGTGGAGGGTAGTAGGTGTGTCACGTGTCCGATGCCTTTGGTCACCCCCTCTCTGAAGAGAAGCTTGGCTCCCACACGCAAGTACTCGGGGTGCTTTAAGAATCTGAAACACACTACGGCTCTCTCGCCTGTCCGCAGCTCCTCCTAGAGGACAAACACACACATTTTTCTCTGATGACACACTTTGCAAAATAGGTGCCAAAAGAAAAATACGTTAGAACCTTTCATGGAGTATTTTGTCAAAAATCCACTTGGGTTAAATGAAAATTCTGTCATTCAATACCCAACCTCATGTTATTCCAGAATGGTAACGACTCATCTTAAGATATTTTTTATTAAATCTGAGAGCTTTCTGACCCTGCATAGACAGCAATGCAACTGACACCTGGCCGAGAAAGGTATTAAGGACACTGTGAAAGCGCTACTCTACCCCAAAATGAAAATTTTGTCATTAATCACTTAGCCCAATGTCATTCCAAACCCGTAAGAGCTTTGTTCGTCCTTAGAACACAGTTTATAATGTTTAGGATGAAAACCGGTAGGCTTGAGAATACTTAAAGCTACGAAAATACTATTTGTACGGAAAGAAAACTAAAATAACAAGGTTATTTATTTAGTTCTGTGTTAGATGTAATGGAACGATACGCTCTTTGTACAAATCAAAGCGTAAATACGCACACAAGACGTATCTTTCCATTGCGTCTAACATGACTAGGAAGTGAAGAACTGTTGAAAAACCGAATTTTTGTTTTCTTTTCACACAAAAAAGTATTAGCTTTGTAAAATTAAAGGTTTAACCACTGATGTTACATGGACTATTTTACCAATGTCCTGGCTACCTTTCACGGTTCTGTTGCTGTGTATGAAGGGTTAGAAAACTCTTGGATTTCAAGAGTTTTCTGACCCTGAACAAAGACCTTATGGGGTTAGATTGACATGAGGACAATTAATGACAGAATTTTTATTTCTGGGTGAACTAAATTAAAGAATTTTTTAATACGATAATAATAATTTTGTTCAACAAAAAGATTGCATGGATATTCAAGGTTCTTCATGGAAGCAAAGATGACAATAAAGAACTTTACTTTTAGGAGTAATACTTCCTAGAAAATTGTGTTCTATAGAAGAATGTAAGTCAGATTGGCTTGTAAATATTTGATTCCTATAACGTCAGGAAGGTTTAAAAATCCACACCTTTCCAAGGAGACACTCCACTGTGGCGGTCTGCCTCACATTCCCCACATGCACGGTGACCTGAAAACCACGGCGGAAAGTCTTTGCATGGAACAGGAGGACTATTGCAGCCTCAAACTGCCAGCAAATTGTAGGGTTCATTTTGGGACTAACCATGACCATGCCCTAAACACACAAACACTCAAGATCAAAGACATCATAAAGACATGATGACATTTAGTCTTATCTCCTTTTGCTCTTTTTTTGAGATCACACCTTTCGTAGTAATGAGCGATCAAAGTTCCCAAGTGCAAGTGTGGCAGCCTGTCCGGCTCTCAGCACACGGCAGCCGGAGCGATTCCTGTGGATACTGCACACCTTCAACCTCAGGAACCGCCCATCATCGGTGGGACCCACTACCAGCCGGTCTCCCTCACGGCACACACCACTGTGTGTGAAACACAAAGTCAATTATGAACTAGAAAAGGAAAGTTTGTCGAGACAAATTGAATATTGATTGGCTCGAAAAAGCCTTGAAGTGTGAAGGTTATTGAAACCTTAAGGCTTGGTTACATCAACCATCATTTAACAGATTTTTGCTGGTAAAATCATGTCATTCCGATCAAGAACTATACAAGAGGGCGAAAGACTTTCACATGAAGATTACCCAAGGCATTGCAATTTGGGTGTAAATCAGATTTTACAATGCTTAAGAATTGAGTTGCTACGGTTTGATAAGTTGTTCTGAGTGGTTGTTAGGGCATTGAAAAGCAGTCATTGGGGGGTTTCAGGTGGTTGTGAGAACATTATACAACAGTTAGAACAGTGAGAGAATTCTAAAATGTTGCTGTGGCATTGCCTAGGTGTTTTGAGCCTTTAAGAGACAGTCAGAATAGTGGGTGGTTTCTAAGGTGTTGCTAGGGCCTTGCCTAAGTGTTCTGAGCATTTAGAGGCAGTTGAAATAGTGGGTGGAGAGGCATTGTTAGGGCAATGGGTAGTTTTCTAAGGAGAGACAGTTAGGAATGGGTAGGTTTCCTGGAGTGTTTTTGAGTATTTGAGAGACAGCTGGAGGACTGGGTGGTTTCGAAGACATATGCTGAGCATTTGAGAGGCAGTTGAAACAGTGGGTGATTTCTAAGGAGTTGCAAGGGTGTTGCTTGTTTTGAATGTTTGAGAGACAGCTGGAAGAGTGGGTGGTGTCTAAGGAGTTCACAGGGTGTTACCCAGGTGTTCTGAGCTTTTGAGAGGGCATTGCTATGGGGTTTGCTAAGAAGGTTTACAAAGCTAGAGTTGGCAAAGTGGTTGCTAAATGCTGATAAGATGCTAACGGATGACAAAAGTGTTGTGAGGGTATTGATATGCCCCTTATAAAAATTAACTATAGTTTTATTGTAGTAAAGGGGTAATGACCGTGTTTTTGGTGTATTTATATACTTACTATGAGAAAAAGTGTGGTTGCTAGTACATTGCTAAGTGGACGATAGGCAGTTATTAGACAGATGAAAAGACATAACATTCGTGAACTGACCTGTACAGTGTTCCGCCAACTACTGTTCCTACATCAGGAACACTGTAAATTTCATCCACCTTTAAGAGCATATAAATACGACATTAGATATCTTGGAATATCTTAAAAATAAGACAAAATATGCAAGTTGATAAGAATGCGTTTGCACCTGGAACTCCGTGAGCTGTTGCATGAGCTCCTCTTGCTCCTTGCTGTTGCTCAGAGGAGGAAGAATGTTGAAAAAGACCTTCAGAAGGTCCAGATTCTCCCCAGACACGCTGGAGAGGGTGAAGATGGGTGTCACACTGTGGGAGAGTGGTACATCATTACATTATGCATACTAATGTTGTAACAGCTATCAATGGTAAAGTACTTTGTAGGGTATTTTAGGGCAAGTTACATATTTAAGTCTTATAGGTACAGTCTCAAAAAGAATGGGGAAAGTGGACAAGGAAAAATAAATTGCGATTGTTTATGTTGCAAGAAACACTGACTTAAGGTGGGAAAAAATGTAATAAAATGTAAAATAACCCCTGTTCTCATAAACAAATGTACCTGGAGGATTGTGCAAACTGCTGTGCAGCCGTGACGGCATCATCAGGGTTGGACACCACCATCGGGACCTTGTTGCAACCGGGCTGTTTGAGCACTCTCTCCAACTGACGAACCGTTTTCTCCACTGTGCTTTTTCCGCAGAGGTCCACCTTACTCACCACAATAAATATGGGCACCTTCAGCGCCATCGCCAGACCCAGATGCTCTCTCGTTGTGCCAGCTGGGAGAATTTTACAACGTGGGAATAATGTATAATATAATATGACACAGAATTTGTTAAAAGTAGGGTTGGGGTGATCTAAGTGGTTTTAATTAAGGATTTATAATATTTATAATTAAATACATACTACCATTTAAAAGTTTGGAGCTTGTATTCAGCAAGGATGCTTTAAATTGATGAACAGACACAGTAAAGACATTTCTAAAGATTTCTGTTTCGAAGAAATGCAGTTCTAATTTTCAAAAATTAAAAAAGATTTCCTTAAAAATATCAAGCAGCTATGTTTATAATATAGATAATAATAAGAAACGTTTCTTTTCACCTAATCAGCATATTAGAATGAGTTCTGAAGGATCCCTGAGACTAGAGTAAAAATTCTGATTTGCATCGCAGGAATAATTTACATTTGGAAACATATTCAAAAAGATGTTTTTTGAAATTGCAATATTATTTCACAAAATTACAGTTTTTACTGTATTTCTAAACAAACAAATGCAGCCTTGGTGAGCGTAAAAGACTTCCTTAAAAAATATTTCAACAATTTTAAAGACTCCAAACCATGTAGTGTACCATTTTGAATAGTGTAAAATACTGAATGTATTGTAAATATTTAACATATCGACTAGCTTTAGTTCTAGTTTTTATGGCTTACTCAAACTCTTCAATCACTTTTACAACTTAAAATAAATACAAACCAATGCCAGTATTGGCTCCCACCACCAGCATGGCAAAGTCTGGACAGTAGCTTGTCAGGCCAAATATAGTGGTCTTCAAGTACTTGTAATGACCAGCCAGGTCAATGAAAGTGATCATCTTAGAAGAGCTCTCACAGATCTCCTCCGCTGTGCGGGAGTCACTGTAGTTTACAACCTAAATCAATGAAAAAGTATTTCTCAAAGCGACATGCTTGAGGTTGTTGGTCATGACATCTAGAGGTTGTTGGTCATGACTCTTTGTCTCACCTCTCCTTTGCTGTTAAAGCCCAGGATCTCAAAACTGATGCTGGACGTCCGTCCGGTTTGAATCTCATGCAGGTGTCTGAAGAGGTTGAGCCTGGCCCGGCCCCGTCCGTTATCCAGCTCGCCCTGAGTCAGCACCCCCAGCAGAGTTGACTTCCCTGAGTCCACGTTACCCAGAACAGCTACACGGAGATCCAGGAACTACACACACAAACACAGAAATCACAGTGACAGTCCATAAAACATCATAATGGTTTAGTGGGTCGATGACAAATAAGGATGGCTGTAATGATGAAAAGAAAATTCATTTTGAAAAATTGCAATTGTATTACTCTACAAACGGCTGTATAACAATCATGAATAAGCTACAAATACTATATTCAGCCAAAAAAAAAAAAAAAAATAATGAATATATTTTAAGAAATTTACTGACCTACACAGTCTTGAGAGTATACTGTGGTCATTTTTTAGGAAAAAAAAATAGTTTTTATTTTTTAGGAATTTCTTCTCAAAAACTAAACAGTAAAAATTCTAAATTATATCTTCATATCATTACATGAATTTATTATATTTATTTATATCATTATTTTACAAATATTTGAATCATGTACTATTTTATTTTTAAGAAATAATTCTTAAAAAATAACTTTTTAAGAATATAAACCTTTTAATGACGATTTTCCCAAATTATATAATTCTAAAATGTTCAAAAGTAGACCTTTTTTTTTTTTTTTTTAATTGTTGTAATTTTCCATTTCACATTTTATTATGTTTTTTATTCCAATTGTTGCTATGATTTTATTATGTTAAGACCTTTTTAGTAAGTTCTTAAAAACTTAAACGTCTTAAAAACTAGTTTTTTTAGATTTTTTTATTTTCTTATTTTAATGTTTTTTTTATTTAACAGTTATATAGTTAGTATTTATAGTTAAGAATAAATTTTTTTAAGAATAATAAAAAATATTCCAGTAATCACATTATTTTCCCAAATGTTTCATACAAAAAGTGTAATTCTGAAAAGTAAAATATGTCATATCATCATAAAAAGGTGGCAAATTACTGTATATAATAATTTTAAACCTTTATTATTTTATTCTAGTAATAGTTGTTCTCAAGTATATACGCTTTTTAAAAAGATAAATAAATTAATAATTTAAAAAACTGTAAAACATCTTCATCAAAGAGATCCTATAAGAAAAGGTGCGATGACTGACCCAATAACTAAAACCACAGCAACCACAATAGAAGCTAAATGGAAACAAGCCCACCTGCTGGTCATCCGGAACTTTCCGCACAAGAACTTCAGCAATTTTTCGTCGTGCTCTATCGCAGTCCACCTCCCTCTCTCTTAAGAGCGTGATATCGGCTCCAACCCTGTGCAGAGTCACAGAGTCTTACCAAGACGACACAACACGCCTGTAAGCCATTCTTTATACACTGGCATCAAAGAACAAACTAACTGGACACACTTCTCAGCCATTCTGCGAAGAGTCTTAAGCGAGGCTTTCATATCTTCTTCTGTGAGTCCAACCAGCAGACCGTTATCCTCCACCCCGATCTGATACACGGCCTCTCCGCGGCCCTCCTGCAGTCGCCATTTCAGCTGCGTGGCCAAGTGTTCGAACCGATACTGCGTGGGGTTCACCAGCTTCAGCTTCAGAGCATGAACATATCATTAAATACATAAACGTTTCAATAAAACACACGTCATAAATTCATTTTTGACAGGTGTTTGCATACCTTGTATTCAATGTTTCCCTCTTCAGCCTAAAAAAACCCATGAAGATATGTGATATTAATCTTAAATTTAATCAAATAAATAATAATCAATCTGGCAAAAAAAAATAACAACAAAACACTATCTTGGAATAAACTAAAAAATGAAAATTAATAACACATTATTTTTCATATTTTTTGTTCATTTGTATTTGAACAACTATTATCTACCATAAAAACAACTCAACGTAAATAGTGGATATTTTTAAATGTCTGGTTTGAGTACATTGTCTCGGCCTTCTCTGTAACTAAAATGATATTAGTTTATTAATATTATTAGTAATGCAGTGCTGCAGTAAATTAGTATTCGACGCCTGTCGTCAAAAAAAAAAAACGGAATGAGTAAATATACCGTTTACATTGTTTACAGTAAGTAACGTTAACTGTGCGGTGTTTTGGGGGCCGTGAGCAATTAAATAAGTATTTCGCAAGCAGCTTTGTAACACATTGTTGATGTGTTATTAATAGTATAATTAACGATATTAAGATGTAATATGCGGAAAATGGGGAATTTGGCCGCTGTTCTTATGTTTACGCAGGCTGCGGTGCAGCGGGAATAATCTCCGCTGGCTAATGGTTAGCATCCGCCTCTATCTGTCTTTACCTCAGGGGGTAGAAACGGCGGGGGCTCGTTGGCCTTCTTGCCCCTCCGTCGCTTGCCTCTCCGGCCTCTTCTCGAGCGGGATTTCTTCTTCGGCGTGTTCTCGATCCCGCATTCAGCTGCATTCTGCGCGATGCTCGCTTTCGCTGCAGACTTGATGCCGCAATGCTTGGCAACCTGCACATCCATGGCCCGCACGATCGCATATAAAGGAGATTAAAAAAAATCTACGGTTTTAAACAAAAATTGTAAATAAAAATGCCCTTCTCTGTTAGAAACAGGGACGATGTATTTCTTCTAGTTTCTACTGCGCTGGGATTCGCGGACCGGGAGCCATGACCACAGCTACATCTTCCTCAGCAGAGCCCGCCTCCAAGACTCGTCAACCATTCGTCATCCTCTGTTGCTGTCAAACACTATCTATCTGTCTGTCTGTCCTTGCTGAAAGAAAAAAAAAAAACTAAATTATTACTGAAATTCGAAAGTTGTCCGCTATAAATACCATTACAAACCAATAAAAACGGTTTTGTGCCTTGTGTTTTGGAACACTAGAATTTAGTGGCAACCCAGTATATAACCAAGTTCATAAAACTATTCCCATTCTTAGCAATAAAATTATAATTAATTTTATATATATATATATATATATATATATATATATATATATATATATATATATATATATATATATATATATATAATCTAATAGATTAACTATTCGTCTATCAAGCTAGGCTATGTCTGTCTGTCTTTGTTTGTCCGTCTATGTTTCTTTCTTTGTCTGTCTGTCTGTCTGTCTGTCTGTCTGTCTGTCTATCTATTTATTCTTGGTCCTGCTAAAAAAAAAAAAAAACATGATATCATTACAAAAATTCTAATTGCGTTTTCAAAGTACATTAAAAACCATCAATTTATAATCAAAACCATTAAAAATTGTTTCCTGCTGTGTGTTTTGGGACATACAGGATTACATCAATCAATCAATCAATCAATCAACATCATTACTATTGCACTACATATATATATATATATATATATATATATATATATATATATATATATATATATATATATATATATATATTGTGTCAAAGCATTGATCAGTATCGAATAGAAAATCTAGTGTCGGTTTTAAATAACAAGATTAAACACTCAATTTTCAACCAAGGCATTTCAGAGATGTCATTGTCTAGATCAGCTATAATTCAATAGGATTTTTTTTTTTTTTAAATCGACGATAATCGCTACAAATTAAGCATCCCCAACTAAGCAAGCCAGAGGCGACAAGGAATCAAAACCAGCACTTTCCATTTCAATTTTAAACGCAGCTATGTCAGATTGTGTGAAGGACTTATTGTGTGTATGTGTGTCTGATTGCTGTGGTCTGTCTTTTCTGGTCTCCGCTGATGATCAGGGCTGTAGACGTCATCTCTTGGTCCTGATCAACCACCTGATTTGGATATACGTACTGAGAAACAGTATAAGAAAGAACACACTAATATTAGCATAGATGCCATTTCTTTTTACGATGTAAAAATACATTGTGTGTTATGGGGAGTGTTCCCAGTTCCAGCTATCCAATCTATTTAATGCAGCCTAACAATCCTTATTTGATTTAACAATTTGATTAATAGAACTGTATTATTGTACCAGGTTAACAAGGTGTGTCTTTAAGCTAGATTAAAAATTGACAGAGTGTGTCTGCCACCTGAACAGTGTTAGGGAGATTGTTCCAGAGTTTGGGTGCTAAATAGGAGAAGGATCTGCAACCCGCAGTCGAGTTTAATATTCTAGCTATTATGGAGTTTTTGAGAACGCAGTGGGCATGGAGGGCTATAATGTGAAAAGAACTTGGCAAGTACTGAGGAGCTACGCCATTAAAATTACTTCGAACTTTAAAGTAGACTTTAAAATTGATATGATGTTTGATAGGGAGCCAGTGCAGTTTTGACAGAACTAGGCTAATATGCTCATATTTCCTGGTTCTAGTAAGGAGCTCCTGCACTCTGGACCAGCTGTAGTTTATTTAACAAGTATGCAGAACAAACACCTAATAAAGAATTAGTCTAAATAGTCTAATTAGTAGAAATAGTCTGTGTAACGAGTGTTATCAGCACAGCAGTGAAAGCTAACACCATGTCCTCTGATAATAACTCCCAAGGGTAACATGTAAAGCGTGAAAAATAACGGACCGAGTACTGAGCCTTGAAGTACTCCATATTGCGATATACCTCCTCATTTACTGCTACGAACTGATAGTGGTCAGATAATTATGATTCGAAACCATGCTAAGACACTTCCACTAATGCCAACAAAGTTTTCTAGTCTATTTAAGAGAATGTTACGGTTGATGGTGTCAAATGCAGCGCTAAGATCCAATAGCACTAATAAAGAGATACAACCAAAATCAGATGATAGAAACAGGTCATATGTAACTCTAATGAGAACGGTCTCAGTACTGTTATGGTCTAAATCCTGACTTAAAGAAAAACGCTATCTGTGTGAGGAATTAAGTAGGAATATAATTGTGAGGATATTAACTTTTCTAGTATCTTTGACAGAAAAGGGAGATTTGAGATCGCTCTGTAATTAAGTCTTTGGGGTCAAGATGTGTTTTGGTTGGTTGGTTACATTACATTAGGATTTTTTATCTATCTATTTAACAATAAGGCAAATCCACCCTTATTTATAGCTGTGCTCATGCGTTTACATCCAAATAGTAATATATGAAGTATAATAATATCAACTCCTGCAGTACAGCAATCTCCTGTATACCTGCAGGAGGTGCACAAATAGTTTTTAGTGCCTCTCTAAAATGACAATTAGTTTTAGTTTTTGTGGTTATTCAAAATGAAGTTGGTACTCCCATTGAGAACCATAATAATTGAGATTTCTGCAGCCAGTTATAAAGACAAGAAACGAGTCCTTGCATGGGAACTAGTGTAGTGTTAAAAAACCTGCTTGTTTTGAAGCAAATAATTTGCTTGCAAGAAGGTTCAGCACCCTCTAGCAGAATTAACACTGCAGTTGTTTCATTTTTTGCATTAAAGTTAAAAAAAAATAAAAAATTAAGGCAATTTTCATCATCTGTGTGATTTGTGACACTTTCTTCTGTAAAAAAAGAGATTTTAAGCACAATGTTTCACACAATGACAATATATAGAAACATGCGCCAACGAAAGAACAGTAATTATAACAGTGTAATAAAATGGGTAGCGATGTGTCTTTAAAGTGATTTTATTAAAAGCTTCTTTCAAGAAACACACAAAGCAACAAACACATAATGACATTTAAATGACCTGTACAATTAGGGTTCTCGAATCATGCTCCATTACATTACAATGTCATAACAACAAGTTCATTATCATAATCAGCTTTATCAATGGCATTAACCTGACACATTACCAAAGAAATGACTCGTATAAATCACACTTAGTTCTGTCGTAGACTATTAAAATTGAACAACAATGGCTATAAAATAAAGGCAGCACATATCATTCGTTTCTACGGCACTGTAAAAGTAATAATTCATAAAATGAACAAAAAAAAACACACCAGACACTGAAATTTGAGGATGTAACCTCCAGTATACCTTCATCCTTACCTTATAAACATAATCTCTTCTTGTCTGTGCAGTGATGGTCCCTGGTGGCTACATCCTATAAATTACAAGCCCTATTGCATGAAATGTAGGCCACATATTTTTATAGTGCTAAGCTACCTCTTTAGGAGAAACCATTTGCATCGTTTCACACCATAGTGACATCTATTTTTTTCTAACATTGAGGATATAAAGGTAAACAAGGACTTGACTGTTTGTATGTGGAACAATTTGTACTGTAGGCAAAGGTAACAACATCGTGGGATCAAAAGGAGCAGCTAAAGGCAACACATGCGTCAATTTTAGATATTATTGTACAGATGCACCACATGTGGCACCCTACGTGGGGCAGCACCAGGGATACGTTCAGAACATGAATTATTTCAGACCTGGGATAAACGTACGACTATGATAAACAAAAAAGCTTTTAAAAACTTTGAAAAAGAAAATAAGTGTTAGGGTAGATAAGTTCACATTGAGGTTTGGAAGCCGTTAAACTAAAAGGTTATTAAAAGAAAGTTATAATATACACACAAAATAGGAGAAGATTTCTAAAAATGATCAATATTTGTAAATAATTTGAGGAAACGCTTTAAAAAAACATATAAATGTCTTCATTTCTCCCTAAAGGCACAGTGATAGAGTAATAATGCTCCATTAGAGGATGACTGTATCACTACAAGTGGAACTTAATTGTGTTCTATAATTAAATCTTATAATGAGGTTTGCCTTTGTCCTCCGGTGGAGTCTGACATTTTATCATCCTTCAGTACAACCAGGTTAGCTGCCATAAACTGTGTGTTAGCCTGTTTCTTCAGGCATGATGTGTCAGGTTGTAATATTGCTTGCTGGACTGTCCAAAAAAAGCCTAGGCGAAAAGCATCCCACAGCTTATTTTTAACAAATTCTAAATAAATAAAATTATGCCATGTACCAACTAAACCGTTTTGCTTTCAGTAAAAATGTTAAATATTACGTTCATGCAAAACTGTTCTCATGTGCTAAGTTTCATGCATTCTGAAACGTTTCTTCAGTAAAACATAAAAGAAGTTATTCGTCAGATTGTTCAAGCTACTCGTTTCCTCACAATGAAAGTGAATGGTGGCCAAGGCTGTCAAGCCAACTTTTTTGAGCCCAATCCTCACAGTTGGCATTTGAATGGCTTTATACATCTTGAAATACAGCGCACAAGTCATTTGACTGTTTCTTTTTTTTGGATATTTATAGTCTCTGGTCCCCATCCACTTTCATAGTGTGGAACATTCTGGCAAACACACCACAAATTGTACAAGTTTGGATTGGAGTTTGGAAACAGAATGCTCATTTTTGGATGAACTCTTAATGTTTATCTAACACCGACAGCAATTGGTGTATCTACTAGGTATGCACAGAAACCAGTTTTGTGAATACCAATAGATCGATAGATGGATAGACAGACAGGCAGACAGATAGGAGAACTTTTGAGTACCCAGTATTGGACCAATTCCAAAATATAAGTACTGACACATCCCTAGCATCTACTAACTAAAGCTAACTTTATCCCAGGTCTGTACTGTCAATGCTAGTGCCCAGTCGGACCTGCAGACAATACAGGATGAGCTCAAGGGCCAACAGCATGCAGTAACCAGCATAACACACAATACATGTGGTCCTGGGCTATATCATTTGAGAGTGCGAAAGAGGGTTTCATCAACCAAGGCAATCTGTTATTTTTGGTATTTTTTAAAACCCACTTAGTGTAAAAGTCTCTAAATGGTATTCAGACTCCTCCAAATAAGTTCTGAGAGAAACTACCTCTGGTTACGGCCCCAAAAAATACAGTAACTATAACGTGAAAAACTATTGTAGTCAGAAGGCAAATATGAGAAGGTATTTCAAGTGGGTAGTTGAGTATGTGGAAGGTTTAACATACAGTACCACACTAAAGATGCAGTCTTCAGCATTCACACTTGAGTCAGTTTAGAGTCTCGGCAGATAACTGGATCAGAGCGGAATTCAAGCAGGCGTAAATAACTTAACTGTCCTCAGGATTTTGCAGCTTGGTGCATATAAATAGAGTCACGTCTATGTCCAAGTGATACAGTGAGCTTCACAATGACTTGAATTCTTCATCAGCAAGGTTCTTCGTTAGCACAGGACAAGGGTGATGAGATCAATGCATGGATTGGATGCCTAAATGGGCGTATTGCCACATTAAGTGTTATCTATCAAGTGCGTAAGCGGATCTTCATCCACACTGGCTGAACTTCCAAAGCATCCTGTGTTCATATCCCAATGAAAATGGATCTCAGAAGAATAGAAATGTCTTGGTGCAACATCTCGAGTCCAAGAAAGCTGTTGAGATCAGCATTTCTTTGGTCGGATTCTGAGCTTTAGGTCTGAAGATATAGGAATGGAGGTCTCTACAGGACTGGAGGTGACAAGACAAGGTGCAATTACTTGGGGAAAAAAGGCTGTGGAAAGACAGGATCACTGGGGAAAAAAGAGGGGGAAGAAAAGCATGAAGTACTACATAATCATCATAACATTTTTTTTTTTTTTAAAAGTACAGGTCAAGGAAAGCACCCGCCTTTAAATATTACTTCAATAGATATTAATTTCACCAAAAAAAATACATTTTAATTTTTAATACAGGAAATTATTTTAGGGTGCATGGATATCATTATGGCAAGTTCTTGTGGGGTTTAGTGGGCAGCTATTTTAATTGGAGACGTTTAAGGGGAACTTTCAAGAGGCAGCTGTGGTGGGACAGGGTGGTCTGTCAAGGGGAGGAGGGTTCAGAACCAGCTCCTGAATGGCAGAATTCCTTGATAGTGACTGTTGAATTGTTTGTAGTGACGTCAGTCAGGACTACATTGGCACAGCTGGGTGCCATTTCAGGGTGCCAATTGGGATCCCCCTCTTTTGGCACCCTGTTTTCCTCAGGAAGTGGGGCAGTAGTGCGGTCACTAACCTGGCAGACCGAAGCTCGACCCACCTGGGTTCGATGTCGAATTTTCCGTTTTCTGCCACGAGAAGCGGCGAGATTTGGAAAACCCTGGTCTTCATCTTCAAGAGAGGATGATGGGGAGGATGAATAGGAGGGTGAGGAAGGGAGGAATGGTGGAGAGCTGGACTTTGGGTGAGGTTGGGAGGCATCTCGGGAACACGATGAGGCTGCAGAGTCCAATTTAGTTGGAGCTTCGGGTTGAGCCGCTTGATTCTGAGCTGAAGGTGAGCTGCTGTTGGACCCACTGGAGCTGGATGGAGAAGGTGGAGGCTGATATTGAAACTTCTGCGCATTTGCAGAGGTATGGCCATCACAGCAGCCTCCACCTCTCCTACTGACTCCAGTGTTGGATCCTTCATTGGCCACTGAGGACATTGACCCACAGGGGTTAAGCCCAAATGGTTGGCCGTACATCGGGAAGCCTAACATCTTCATAGGATGCTGGAAAGGCCTATAAGGCATGTCCCCATGCTTTTTCCCAATGATGCGATTTCGTGATGGGATTTTCGCCCGCCCCGCATACGACTGTGTCATCCTTCTACTTGCTACTCCACCATTTTCAGATTTGTCAATGACCTTCAGGTTTAAGATTATGCGTCCTCGCTTAACCTCCCGTGGTTTGACCCTGCGGTTGAGGATTCGGACAGTTTCAGAGAACGGAGAGATGGGAGGACGGGAGGACGACGTAGATCCTGTTGGGTCGGCTAAGGGGTCGGGTCGTGGCAAAGGTCGTCGAGACATCCTATGGCAACGATGGATGTCTTTCTTCAATTTATGAGCAGCAGCGAGAGAGTGTACTCTGGGGGTTGGAGCAGTGTTGTAGGAAGAGGATGATGAAGGCTGAGGAGTAGCTGCACTTGCAGAAGAGGAAGAGGCAGGAGGCTTTGCAGCGGCGCGAGGTGGAGTGCGTTGGGTATTTGAACTCCTAGGTTTATCACCCGCCTGTGCCCGTGCCTAGATAGGCAGAGAGCAAATGTGACTGGGAGGTACTAAAGCATCAGACTAAAAGTGTATTTAAATGCTTTGAAACACTCAACTTTGAAACATCTCAAAATGTATACACTTCAAAGAACGTTTAAACTCCAACCTTTAGTACAAAGTTTTTTGGTTTAGGTCCACGCTTCTTTGGGCCGTAAAGTTCCTGCTCCCGCTCCCTATGAATTGTAGGACAGCACCATTTAAGCGAAGGAAAATATGACATCACTTTATCGTCAAGCCCAAACCATAACAATCAAAATTGAAGGCTTTGAAGCATAATGCAAATCATCTTTGTTTAAAAATCCATCAGAGAGGCTAGTTTCCAGTCAAACTGGCAGCATAAAGCTGCCAAACTAAATCAAGCAAGAAAAAAAAAAAAGAAGAAGAAATGTAAACAATGTTTTCCTGGCTCTTACATAGATACGTTGTTTCCAATCTATCTATCTATCAGTGGTGGGCAGTCAGGGCCAGCAAAGCCTTCTCTGCTGGCCTAAACACTATCAGAATCCATGATTTAGTTCTCCTTTATTTTTCCATGAATATGTAATAAATTGTCTCCAATAGCCTATACTCTATTTCATAGCTTTTCTCTTGGATGCGTTGCTTCCAGTAGTTTATGTTTATATTAGAGCTTTTATCAATCATATTTGAGCAATCGTGCTGCCAGGGTCATAGAAATCTGCCTAAGACCTTCCGAATCAGCAGCAAAGGTTTTGTAATTTAAAAGTAATGGCAGTGAAAACATTGCAATAACCTTTGATTGGATGATCAGTTTTTCATCATCACCTTGTATAGATAATTTTAAAGGTACATGCTAGTATTCCATAAAATACTACAGAAATAGAGTAAAGTTGCGTTAACAAGTATTTCCTCCCACAGCACATGGGCAGAGCAGCGGGGAGACTCATGAAAATGGAATGCAGTAAGAGTTAAAGTGTTAGGTCGTTTTAATTGTAAATGTCGTTTTACGTAAATCGCCCAGCTTTGTTTCATACCAATGTTTTCTGTAAGGTATACGTTTGAATAAATAAACGTCTGTAAGCACATCTGGCAACAGTATGCGTGTCATTTTGTGAAACTAATGCAGATAGACATAATGCGCAGTTCGTTGCACAGCTGCAAGAACTTGTTGAATTGTATTAGGCGGGTTTCTAGCTTTATTAACAACATCCGTTTTCCCTTACTTACGGTTTCTATAACTGTGGCGTCATTATGATGGTTTTAAGAGTTGGATTAGTTCATGAGGGATGCCAATGAAGGCCTAGGTGGGAAATGCACGGCCCACCACTACATCAGAGTTCTTCAACAATGCTCTTGGGGACCCACTATCCTGCAAAGTTTATTTCTAACCTACTTCAGCACATCTGCTTTAGTCTTAAGGAGCTTGATTAGGTAGTTCTGGTGTGTTTGATTAGGGGCTGTAGCTAAATTTCGCCGGACAGTGCGTCCCCAGGAACAGGGTTGAAATGTTCTATTTCATGGGTGCCTGGCGATCAACTGTCCTGCAAAGTTCAACTCCAACTCTAATCAAATGCACCTGCTTTTAATCTTTCAATCAATCCCGAAGACTTTAATTCGGTCGCTTCATGTGGAGCTAAACTTTGCAGGACAGTCAATTTCCAGGAACAGGATTGGGCACTCCCGCTCTACATGTTTTTAACTTCATATAGAAATAAAGTTAAAAGTTAAGTCTTTAAGTGACACTTACTTTTGTTCAAAGGCTGTGATGAGTCGATCATCCAAGATGTTCTCCTCTGGTTCCCACGTGCTGTGTCTACATTGCAAAACATTTAAAATCTTTTAAACGGCAATGGGTTTTTAAGAAACGCTATTCCCCCCCGTAAATATTTTAGTGCTATCACTTTAAGCAGTGATAAACGCTGTATTATGACAGTACAGCATTTTTGCAGTTCGTTTAAATAGTTCCATGATGTAACGAATACAAAAAAAGCAATATTTAAAAATGTCCATACGGACTCAAATCAGTTGATCAAAACTGCATGCATTAAAAACAACAAACATTCAAAAAGTAAATACAGATTTAGAAAATGTAGTTAGTATTTCAGCTACCCACAATGCACGTCTGCAACGATAAGGCCTGTTTCACAATGCACACTAAAGTACAGGCACACAAACACTTTCTATTTAGTAGTAATAAGCATGAATTTACATAACGTAAAACAGTTTATAGCCATTATTTGAATTCATTTTTTTGTTGCCGTTTACACGAAAACATTATCCTTATTTAAATTAGATTGTGTTACGCTTCACGTGCACACTACTTTTGTGAATAAAACCTAAAGTGAAACATCCCTTTCCACACAAAAGTGTATGCCATTGAAACAAAGAGGACAATATAAAAAAAACACCCATTGTGCTATTTATATTTTACACACTTACTTTAGTGCCCAACCTTTCCATTTAACCAGGTACTCGATTCGACCCTGCAAAGAGAAAAAAAAAAAAAAAAAAAACTTTATTTAACACTAATTAAACAACGCAATGCCGCTTCAACCCTCATGCCCATTTATTTCATTTTGGGGTAAAGTGAAGTGCGTTTACATTAATAAAGCACGTCTAAAACCTCACACCATGTGGCACGACACCGCGCAGCATTGAAGCTACTCGACCATCGCGCGTTGCTGAGATCTTTGAATCCCGGGTCAGCCAGCATGCATTGATTTTGTTATGGACTCGTGCCAGACACTTTGTCCCTTTTTAGCCTCCTCCTGCCGCTGCTCTTTTAGCGGACCGCTGTCAGTTCCCCGAACCGAGCGACCCAATTTTACAACATAAATCTCAAGTTGCATATCCAAATATCCCGCATTCGACTTGTTATTGGCAATTTGACAACGCAAGTGAATACATCAGGTCGCTAAATCGGGAAACATCTGCAAGTAGGCCTCCCCCCTCTTGTCATTGCAGGCGCCTTGAAGCTCCGCATCGCCAGACAAACGAAAGACGACCCTCCCTCTGTACTTTACATCGTGAAAAACATCCCCCACCCTAGCTAAAACCCCGTTCTTTTTTTACTCACTTTCCTAACGCGGCTTTTCAGGATGGATTCCGCGGCGAAAACCCGCTCTCCTACCGCCGACAGCTCCATCTTTTCAGCGTGCGCGCTCCAGACGGCTCTGTCTCGCGGCTCTACACACTTTACAAATCTGTGACAGCAACAAACCCCGGCGCTGTCACGTGCTCCAGGTCAACTTGCCCCCATCGTCCTGGAAACGGCGCGAATAGGGTTATAGCACGTCACCGTATCATATTGTCTTCGCGCGATGCATAAAACAAGCGATTAAACTCTTACTTTTTATTTTTTAAGAAAAAAAAATTGATATCTTGTATCTCACGTTTTGCAGTTTTAATAATGACTGTTGTAATCATTGAGTAATAATAATTTTGATTTCGCACATGATTAACAAAAAAAAAAAAAAAACGAAATGCAAGTTGCACAGGTGTTCCGTTTGAAACGCTTCGAAAATGTTATATGGATAATAATAAGAATAAAATTCCCTGTCAAAACGAAACGAGAACAATAGCATCAGAGACGTCGAATGACGAACTTTTGCGTGTCTGCTGGATTATAATTTATCATTACCGAAGTTAGAAACGTTTGTAAAAATGTGCATGCATCTTAGTTCTCTGATTAGCTAAAAAAAAAAAAAAATGTTAGCCCAGGTCAGGCTTTCTCGAATGTAAAAGGTAGGTTTTTTTTATGAACACATAAAGAAGGAAGGTATACTAACGTTTTTAATATTTATATTAGTGTTTATTTTTATAACCATACATTGTATTTAAAAGAAACGGATACAGTCATTTTAAATAAAAAAAAAAAAACCCGTGGCTATCCAAAAACTCTAAATAAAAAACCCCCAGCTCGTTTGTAACATTTAATATGCGTGAATCCTAAGTGGCTGCTTTTTGTCGACATAAAACGCACACCGTTGCCTCATTGGCTGGAATCGCGGTTGCGCACTGGAAACTCGGTTTCTGATTGGCTTCTACGCCTGTCAGTCACGCTTACACAAGGTTGGTTGTGATGCAGTGATTGTTGATGTGTCCTGTCAAACATCAGTGATCTGCTGAGTCTGTATATCCGTAACCGTACGTGATAATGAAATAGCGACAAGGTAAGGCGTTCAGCAATGGATAAAATGCAATATGCGATTAGGAGGCTTAATATTTTAGGAAGAATTAAGACTTGATTGTGGCATGTGATTTAAAACGAGTGCTGACTATTGACCTAACAAGTTCTCGTGCGCTGCGTTAAACTGGTTTCTTGCAGGCAGTTTTGAGAAACAAGTTTTGTTTTTTGTCATTTGTATAGTGATAATGAAAAGCCACCTAATTAACGGCGAGCTCTAAATTGCTACAAAACTACTCTCATAGGCTTAGGCGACAGTTTCAGTTGCGATATGAATGCAATGGGTGCAAGTTTCTAAAAAAACATACCTCGTTATCAAGCTAGTCAGAAATTGAAGCTTTTACGGTCAATGAAAACGATCCTGCGGATGCTTATGGTTGCAGTTTTGGTCAGCACTAATTTTGCCTCATTTGCATTAACCACGTTACAGCAGCAACAGTTTGATCATGTAGCTTTGTCTTCAGACCCTGCTTAAATCACTTTAATTCTACATACAGATAATGAATAGCAGGAGTGTCCAGACTTGATCTTGATCCTGATCCTGAGCTTGTTTGTTTGAGCCAAAGGACATTGGAATACAGAGTATTATTATATCGCTTAATGCCTCTTAAAGGGATAGTTTACCCCCAAAATAAAATGTTATCATTAATTACTAACCCATAATCTGATAGCTTTCTGACTTTCCATAGACAGCAATGCAGCCGACATGTTTAAGGCCCAGAAAAGTATTAAGAACACTGTTAAAATGAAGTTTAATTTTTACTACTTTTCTGGTTCATGAATGCGTCAGTTGTGTTTCTATCTATGCAGGGCTTAGAAAGCAACAATAAAACAAAGAATTTTATTAAAATATCTTAATTTGGGTTTTTCAAGATGAATGAAAGTCTTCCAGGTTTGGATTGACACGAGGGTGAATATTTCATGGCAATTTTTCTTTTTGGGTGAACTATCCCATTAAAGAATTACTTCTGCTCAAACATATATATATATATAAAAAATTCATGATATTAATTTGTTATATTCTGTACATTTAATATAATACTTGCTTGACCTCATTATCTCTTGATATTATGACCTTTGAGGGTCCTTTCAGTACGTTTAATTTTTCAACGTCCCTCTTTTAGTCCAAGTCACCATGCAGTTCCTGGGCCGTATATTGGACACGGTGAGCTCTGTGTCAACTCTGTTCTCCAACCCGTACCGTGTGAGAGACGTGCAGCTGTCTGATTACAATGGCAAAGTGCTAATGAAACAGGAGGGAAGGCTGGTCCTGTACAAGAACCAACAGAGCCATTCATGGGACTGCCTGCTTCTCTGCCCCGAGTCTTCATCTGTGGCTCTGAGGTAAAACCCTTAGTTAAGCTTCACAATACAGCGTGACCCATCCTCAGTCAATAAATCGGTTTCATCTAAAAGGTCACTAGAGTCCTGTGATTTCATCATAATCTTGCAAAAACTCCCATATTGCTACACTGTCGAACAGAGTTGCTTTCCCGTCAGCCAGCACCCTGAAAATGGATTTGCATTGTCATCCACTTCTTATCACTTGTGGGTTTCCAGAATGACTGGAACTGTGACGTCGATATCTTTGTGCTCAGGATGTTCCAGGTGGCTTCAGAGGAAGACGCCATGAATTGGTTTCCTCAGTACGCCCTCAAGCTCCGCCCGTTTTACGAGATGCTCCGCCCACCACTGAAACCTGAAACGTTCCAGCCGATCGCGGACTGCGTGCGGAATCACCCTGACTGGAGCTCGGCCCACATCGCCGTGGATACTGGGCTGAGAGACTGTCTCAAACACAATTACGTTTTGAGGTGAGACGTCAAAGGGCAAAGTTTCACTATATAGAGACATTGCCGCCGGACACTGTTGAGAGAGACACGCAGAGGCCATCTCTCTCTCTTTTTTTTTTACAAAATATTCTGATGTTCTGTGGCCCCTTGCAGTCAGATGAACGCCCGTGACGCCCAGGGCCAGACCCCGCTGCACCTGGCCTGCGAGAGAGGAGACGTGGGCTGCGTGCGCGAGCTTCTGGAGGAGTGTCAGGCTCGTACGGACATCAAGGACAAGAGCGGAGAGACGCCCATGCACTGCGCCGCCAAACAAGACTCCGTTGTTATCATCGAGGTGAGAGCTCGGTTCGTACGGTCTGCTGAACCCGGGGCAGATGCGATTTGTGCGATTTCTGTCGCCCCCCTTAGGTCTTGTGCGCGCAGATGTGCGCGGGTGTGAACGAGTTGAACGCCGCCGGGGAGACACCGATGCACATCGCGTGCCGTCTCGGGAGGGTGGAGGCGGTCAAGGGCCTGCTCGGGGGCGGAGCCTGCTGCGACATCATGGGAAGCAACGGCTATCCGATCCACACTGCCATGAAGTTCAGTGAGAAAAGGTGAGGGGAAAGAATCCCCATTGTGGATTTTCCATGTGTAACGCTGCTCTAAGTGAAGGAACGTCTTGCGAATTTTTCAAATCTGAATTGCACATTCATTCTTCACCAATAGATGACGCTTAAAAAATTGACCAATCACTGGAGGGGTTCGGAAAAAATTAATTTAGTAGTCATTGAACAAATAAGGTCAAAATAAATGCATATGATAAGAACAATTGTAGCTTTTTTTTTAACTTTGTATACATACAAATTAGCCTGGGAGCACATCACGAGATAATTAACCAGATTTTGAGTTGATTTCTCGTCTTTCGAGGTAATGCCCAGATTATCTTGGTGGTATCGGATATTCCGAAGCCCAGAGAACAAACGCACACAAGATTTGGAGATCATCGCATGAAACAAAACGATATCCAATCAGAAAGCGAGCTGACAGAAGACTGAAGCATTATAGCAAACTCAGTCACGGAGCAGCACGAAAGGATTGGGAGATCAGGAGGGCGTTCCAGAAAGCAGGGTTAACTCTGAACCCTCGGTTGATTGAGCCAAACCTGCAGTCTCGTCAGTAGAGCGCGCACGCATGCGCTGATGTCTCTCAAGTAAGCTAACCCTGAAACATAACCTACTCTGGAGCAGGTTATCTTTAGAGAGCGAGTTGCTATGGCTACTTGAGGTTATCTGCTTGCTTACTCTCAAACATGCTTTCTGGAACAGCCCCCAGAGATTCAGGATCAGCTTGTAGATTTGTGGCAGCAGTGTGTATACAACGTGTCCTGGAAAACACATTTATTCCCAAGTCTCACCCAAGTTTCCCCTGTTCACAGTCAGGACTCTGGATGAGAATCTGTTTGTGTGTGATGTCTTTTTGTCTCATTCCGGCACAGCACACACTAGAGGAGCAAAACGGTGAAATCTATTTTTTCTTTTTTTGTCCATATGTTTCCCACATTTAGAAAATTTTTTAAGATTAAAAAAAATCTTTTAGTTTATTTTAGTTTATTTATTTGTTATTGTTTTTTACTATTATTTAACTTTTTTGTTATTGTATTTACTATTTAATAACTTAATGTAGTACTTTTCAAAATTAATGATTTATTTATTATTATAAGCAAAATAATGCTTAAATTATATATATATATATATAATCTCTAATTGATTCAAAATAATTTTTATATTGGAGCACAAAGCAATAGCACAAGTATATTTATAGCAAAAGCCAACAATACATTGTATGGGACTGAAAATTATTTTTTTTTCTTTCTGACCCTGGAGCACAAAAATCATTATGATATTAAGAAAAGGTCATACATTCCATGAAGATATTATAGATTTTTTTTTCTACCAAAAATATTATCAAATAATATGCAATGTCATGAACTTATTTAGATATTTTGTTAACTGGTGATTTTTTTAAATTAATATATAATAATAATTTATTATTTATTTATTTTTATTTAATACTGAATATTAGGTTAATACTGATTCAAAAAATTGTAATAGATGTTTTTTTTTTTGCTTCCTCAGATTCCACGATTCAAATAGCATTTTTCAGATCTTGCATGTGCATTTTTGACCTTGTTTTGTCTCCCTTTTTGTTCAAAATATGAACCTTTCATAACCCATAATAGGAACGCTTTAATTGATAAATCAGGCTTTTAACTCAGTCTCTTTCCTTTTAGTTGTGCCGAAGCAATTTTAAACAGCAACCCTAATCAACTTCTTGCGGAGGATCCGATTTATGGAGGAACGCCTCTTCACTGGGCCAAGACTGCCGAGGTCTACTTCCTGTTCTTTTTTTTGAACAATTCTAAGTAATTCTAAGTGTTCTTATTTAACTGTCCTGTGTGTTCTCTCTCTAGATGAGTCGGGTGCTGCTGGACCGAGGGTGTAACATTAACTACCTGAGCAAGACTGGAGAGAGTCCATTACACATCCTGACCAAGAGGGGGCGCTTTGAGGCCGCAATGACACTGCTGACCCATGGAGCCGACCCCAACATTAAGGGTCAGGATGGAAACACAGCACTGCACCTCGCCATGAAGGTATGAGAGAGAAAGAATAAATAATAAATCTAAATTATTGTAAATATTTTTACAGATGTTTTAAAGTATATGTGTGATTTTAAATGTTCCACTGCCTTTTATTTATATAATATAAAATATATATAAAATATAAAAAAATTTAAAAAATATAATATTTAGAAATAATGAAATTCAAAACTATTATGTAGTTTTATTAATTCATTGATTAATTGCATTATTATTTTTGATTATTATTTTTGTTGTTGTTGTTTAAAAAATAATTAGTTTGACATAATAATATAAGTTAAAAGAATCTATTTTAATTAAAATTAGCTTTTATATTGAATTTTAATTACATTTTTAGTCTTTTTATTTATTATTATTATTATTATTATTATTACTATTATTATTTTACTTTCTATTTAACTTTAATTTAGCGTTTCAAATGTAATGCTTTTATTAAACTTAATAGTTTTATTTCAGTCATTTAGACAAATTTAAATTAGATTTATTCCAATTTAGTAGTTTTCTTTATTGAAAAAATCATGGGCAGTAAGAATCAAGTATTGCAAACAAATAAAACAGTCTGACACTGACCCTGGAGCACAAAACCAGTCAAAAGTATCACGTATATTTGTAGCAGTAGCCAACAATACATTGACAATACGGTCAAAATTATCAAAACATTGCCAAAAATCTGATTCCAGGTTTTCAAATAGTCATATCTCTGTCAAATATTGTCACATGCTAACAAATCATGCATCAATGGAAAGCTTCAACTTTTATTCAAAAAAATCAACCATTATGACTGGTTTATAAATTATCACATTAAAAAAAAGTAACCATAATCACTGGTTTTGTGATTTATGACAGATTAGCAAAAAAATGATTAAAAGTGAACAAAAAAGGTTGGTTTTATTCTGTTTTGTCTTGTATGCTGTATTCTCTGGCCTCATAGTTGGACCACATGGACCTTATCAAAGCTCTCATGGTGTTTGGAGCAGATGTGGAGGTTCACAATGACCTCGGAGAGACTCCGGGACTCATTGCTGCTCGAACCAGCAAGGGTGAGAGAGAGAGAGAGAGATGTGAGATTAGACATCAGATTGAACAGAACAGTCTGTGTCTTGTTGCACAGTGTGCTGCACGACATCTTCTGAGGTTTTTGCATGCATAACATTATCTATCCATAAACCATCATATATTTTGTCGATACAGTTGTGCAACAGTACACAATGCAAGTTTGTGGGCAATTCACTGGTTGACTCACTAATGATCTAATGAAAGTGAATAAAAAATACACGTATTTCAAACATTAATTTGTTTAACATTTTATTTATTCATTTAAAAATAAATATTTCTTAAATGTTTTTTGTATATTTACAAATGAATCAGTTTCTAAAACAAATATGTATGTAGTTATTTATTTGGTTTAAAATGCACAAAAATAAATAATAATATATATATATATATATATATATATATATATATATATATATATATAACGTTATATATTTTAATATATGTATTTTCTTTAAACTGTATGTTAATGTTTTTATTTGAAACTTATTAATTTATTATAAATTATGTAAATGCATTTAAAATAATAGAATAAATATTTGTTTAAAATATCACTTTATTAATTTAAAAGAAATATTAGTTAAACATTTGTTTTTCTTTTAAATTGTGTATTTACAAATATATTTATTAATTGATTAAAAATTATGTTTTTAGTTATACTGTTTAAAAGTTGTTTATAATGTATTTAAAATGTAATAATGCAGATATTTTATTTAAAACATTAATGTTTAACATGTTAAACATTTAAAAATGTTTTTCTTTTAAAATGAATATTTAGGAATTTATCAAATAGTATTTATTTATATATTTCAAAAGGTTCGCCAAATAAATTACATAGCAGGGTTAAATGTCTTCAAGCATCAACTGAGCCTACAGTAGCTATTCTCTGGAAAAACCAGCTCAAGCTGTCTGATGGCTCTTGATGTTTTGATCGGCTGCAGTATTCTTTGTGAAATCATCACCACAAAATATGTGGTGCTTGCGTGTCATGATGGTGTTTGCACATCTAGGGGTTTGACTACAAGAATGTAATGTCATGCTCTTTTGTTGTCATTCATGCATTCAGTCAACACGCATTCTTTTTTTTTTTCTTCTGTGTGCGTGGTGTGGGTGTGACGGCATGCGTGTGTCTAATCCTGCGCTTATGCTAAAGGACCCAACCGTAAGGTGCTTTTGAACATGCTGTGTAGTGTAGGGGCAGAGCGGTGTCACCCCCCCTCCCTCAACAGCCCTGTCCTCAGTGTCAACAAAGCTCCGCCTCCTGGCATAGGTAAAGCCCCGCCCCCAAACTTTCAACTTTCCTGCCCATATCTTTCTCCTCTTTCCTTAAATCTTCTGTGCTTTTTTTATGTCGTTATTTCAGAAGTCTTCAGAGAAACTTATGTGACTTTTACCTATATAGATAGAATACTAAATGAAATGAAACCTATTGAGTGGAGCGTTTATGTAGGCAACAACTAGACTTAAGACTCTACTCACAAACCGATTTCAGTAATGGCATGTTTCTAAGCTAATATAACAAAAATACTCTGATGTAACAAAAATACTCTAACGGAATAGTTCGCTCAAAAAGGAAAATTAGTTCACGAGTTACTTCACGAGTTACTCACAGACTTTACGGTTTATATGTTTTGCAAAGCATTCTGGGAGTCTCTTTATGGTACTTCATAAATGTAAATATTAGTGCCATCAGTAATTCATTCAAGTTTTTGTTTACAATATATATGTATGTGTACTGTGAAGATTTATTATGTGTATATATATTATATATATACATACAAATACAGTATGCATTACAGTATATGCACGCATACAGTAATATACTTTTATTTATTTATTTACAGTTTCTTCTCAATAAATTAGAATGTCGTGGAAAAGTTAATTTATTTCAGTAATTCAACTCAAATTGTGAAGCTCATGTATTAAATAAATTCAATGCACACAGACTGAAGTAGTTTAATTCTTTGGTTCTTTTAATTGTGATGATCTCAACAAATTAGAAAACTTTATAAGATAATACTTTATAATTTACTATACACATACAGTATTTTTGCTTTAATTACTGCCTCATTTCAGCGTGGCATGAAGGTGATCAGTGTGTGGCACTGTTGAGGTGGTATGGAAGCCCAGGTTTCTTTTACAGTGGCTTTCATCTCATCTGCAGTTTTTGGTATCTTGTTTCTCATTTTCCTCTTGACAATGCCGCATAGATTCTCTATAGGGTTCAGGTCTGGTGAGTTTGCTGGCCAGTCAAGCACACCAAACGTCATGGTCATTTAACCAACTTTTGGTGCTTTTGGCAGTGTGGGCAGGTGACAAATCCTGCTGGAAAATTTAATTAGCATCTTTAAAAAGCTGGTCAGCAAAAGGAAATGGGTGCAGTGCCGTTGGTTTTCAAATAACACAATGGACCAACACCAGCAAATGATATTGCACGCCAAATCATCAGACTGTGGAAATTTAACACTGGACTTCAAGTAAGGTAAGCCCAAGTAAGATGCCTCTGACGTTGTCTGTGGTTCAGGAGTGGCTTAACAGGAGGAATACGACAACCGTAGCCAAATTCCTTGACACATTTGTGTGTGGTGGCTCTTGATGCCTTGACCCCAGCCTCAGTCCATTCCTTGTGAAGATCCCTCAAATTCTTGAATCGATTTTGCTTGACAATTCTCATAAGGCTGCAGTTCTCTTGGTTGGTTGAGCATCTTTTTCTTCCACATTTTTTCCTTCCACTCAACTTTCTGTTAACATGCTTGGATACAGCGTTCTGTGAATGGTCAGCTTCTTTGGAAATGACTGTTTGTGGCTTACCCTCCTTGTGAAGGGTGTCAATGATTGTCTTCTGGACAACTGTCAGATCAGCAGTCTTTCCCATGATTGTGTAACCTAGTGAACCAAACTGAGAGACCATTTTGAAGGCTCAGGAAACCTTTGCAGGTGTTTTGAGTTGATTAAATGTTTGAATTTCAATTTTTTTAGATTGTGAATTGGTGGCTTTTTGTTAAATGTGTGCCAAAATGATCAGATTTAAAAGAACCAAAGACTTAAACTACTTCAGTCTGTGTGCATTGAATTTATTTAATATACAAATTTCACAAATTGAGTGGAATTACTGAAATAAAGGAACTTGATATCTAATTTGAGATGTACCTGTATTTCACAGTGAAGAATGCTGACAAAGTTTGTAGCATCATCACCATTTGTTTATGGGTGATTGTTAACCTTTCCATTTTCACAGACACATTTTTGTATCACAAAGGAACACAACTCTATTTTTGGAAATAGGCTAATTTTCCAACTCTCTTAGAGCTAAACAGCTTAATTTTACTGTTTTCAAATACATTCAGCCAATATCCGGGTCTGGCGGTAGCACTTCTAGCTGCAGCTTAGCATAGATCATCCGTAAGACTATTAGCATCTTGCTCAAAAATTACCAAAGATTTTTGATCATTTTCCTATTTAAAACTCATTGTGAAGTTGTGATTTTCTAGGCCGATATGGCTAGGAACTAACTATACTCCCATTCTGGCATAAAATTAAGGAACTTTGCTGCAGTAAAATGGCTGCAGCAGGTAAAATGATATGATATTACACAATGCCTGTAAATAGTCTCTAGCGAGGAAAAATATGAAAACTTTTTGGTCATTTTTGAACTAGATGTCAATGGTCTAATCAGATTCAATGATCTATGCTAAGCTGCAGCTAAAAGTGCTACCGCAAAACCCGGATATTGGCTGTATGGATTCAAAAAAACGTTAAAACTCAACTGTTTCACTCTTGGGGAGTTGGATAATTAGCCTATTTTCAAAAAGAGTGGTGTAGTATTAGGGTCTAGATATTATAAATCTATGATAGCATTAGTCTGCATCCAGATTGGTTCACTTCTTTCCTATCTTTCCCATAATTGGTCCACAGGGTTTGATGACATCATGAATGTGGCAGTAGCCGTCACTGCCATGAGTCGTGGATTTGCAGAGGTTGATGGGCTCAAGACAGGAACCAAGAAGTATGTTACATGCAGTTAACATGGCTAAGAACAAGCCTTCACTAAACTGATCACTCACTTGTGTTTTGGTTTCTGAAGATCGGACAGATTGCTGTGTCTAGATGGTGGAGGAATAAAGGGACTGGTTCTGATCCAGATGTTGATTGCTTTGGAGAAGGAGGCAGGACGGCCCATCAGGGAACTCTTTGACTGGGTGTCTGGAACTAGCACTGGTGGCATACTGGCCCTAGCAATTGTACACGGTATTTGATATAGTATATTTATGACACAAAACTGACCAATCAGAACAAAATTATCCTTGATATAATTGTAAAATATGTTCTTGGTGACTGTGTGAACATTCATCAGTAAAATTGTGTTTGTTGTGTACATGAGCAGGTAAATCGATGGAGTATCTGCGCTGTCTGTACTTCAGAATGAAGGAACAGGTATTTAAAGGTTCTCGACCGTATGAGTCTGGCCCTCTGGAGGAATTTCTGAAAAATGAGTTTGGAGAAAATACCAAGATGACGGACGTCACACACCCCAGGTACCTAAAGTTGGGGATTTTATGAAACCAAACAACACATCCCCTAGCAACCACTTATTATTTAGCCACAACATTCTTTTAACTATCCCTTTTAGCAACCAGAACACCCAAGTTATGCTCTAGCTACCACTCAGAACACCTTAACAACAGTTTCGAGTTGCAATTTTCTCTGCTGTTTATATTTATCACACAGTTAAAATCTGCTCCCAAAAACATGTTGTCTGTGGATGAGAATCAGAACTGGTGGGAGTTTGTCCTGCTCCACTTTGAAGACACTGAGTGAAAGGAGAGGTTTTTTAATGACGGGATGCTCATTTATACAATACTTTATTTAACAGCTCATTTTGGATGTCGGAAATGGAAATGGAATTAACCACCCCTTTCAAATTTAATTCAGATCGAGCTCATTCAGATCGATTAAGGTGACTAAATGAAGGCTTTTCAGACCATTTGAGCCGAAAATGAGTACTAACTGATTCACTGGTTTCATGTAAATGCAGAAGTGCTGCGTTTTATCCAAAGATGTTCTTCAACTCTCTGCATGAAATAAATGTTTAGCACCTCATCATGTTCCTGGTGTCTTAAAAAAAAACAGCATTTAGACTATTGAAAAAAAAAACACTTCAGTGGACACACGGGCTAACAGCTACCTACCTACTACCCAAAACACATATTCAACCTCTCAGAACATTCTACCAATGCCCTTGCAAAAAACTGAAATGCTCTAATGACTCAGGACACCTTATCAGCTATTTAGCAATGCCTCATAAATCACCGGAAAACTCAAATAATGCCCTAGGAACCACTTGAAACACCCTGACAATCGCAGCCGTTCCCAAAAATAATGAGAGCATTGCATCAACTGCCTGCTGACAGTGCTCTGGCACCCAATCTAAATACCCATGCTACCTCTCAGAACATCGTAGCAGTGCCCTTACAACCACAAGAAACAGTAACAACTGCCTAGCAAACCAAAACCTCTAGGCTTTGCACTTGCAAAGACCCAGAACATTCTATCAACCACCTAGCAATGCATTAACAAGTAGCAAATAAACTAGGTATCATTTTGAATGCCCTTAAAACAATCAGCAATGTCCTACTGTAGCAACAACCCAGAATTCTTTAGAAATGTCTTAGTTGATGAGCCACCAAATTGCAATGTCATCCTCTGCCTGTCACTCTCCAGAACACTGCCAATACCCAAGCAAAAACCATGTAGAATAACAAACACTTAAAATTTCCTAGCTATGCCTTAGCAATTACCCAGAATACCCTAGCAATGCCTTACTGTAGTAGCAGCAGCCCGGAATGTCGTTTTTGATGACTCTGAACACCCCTTAGCAAAAATCTAGCACCAACCAAGTTACTTTTATAATGCCTTAGCAACTGTAGCCATAACTTCAAAATGCCTTAGCAAAAAGTACTGATAGCTCATAGAATCCACCCAACACCCTAACAAGATACTAATTGGAAACATTGGTCCTGACTTACATGTATCCATTAAATCCACAAGATTGTAGGCTGCAACATTCGTCATTTTAGCTTTCAGGTTAAGTTAACATCACATATATTTTTCAGAAAATGCATGCTTTTAATATGGCTTCTGTCTGTCTTTCTTAGAGTAATGGTGACTAGCGTTCTTGCAGACAGACACCCTGGAGAACTACATCTGTTTCGTAATTACGACCCACCTGCCCTGCAAAGAGAGCCTCCATACACATCTACAGCCACATTTCAACCCCTTACTGTGCCGCAGGGTAAATCTCATGTGCTTTTATTCTTGGGATGTCGTTATGCTAATTATCTTTGTGCCAGGAAAACACTCTTTAGGAGCGTGCTGCAGCACTCTCGGCTTCTTAGTTGTCCTCAATCTCAAAAAATGCGTAAAGCTTCATTATCGCTGTTGCAGGATGGGAGGACGAAGATCTTTTGGTAGTAGGATATACTCGACCTCCCAGAAAGCGTAGGAAAGTGACGGATGAAGGTGTGTGTGTGTGCATGTGACAGAGAGAGAGCGAGAGAATGTGTGTTTGAAATGGAGAGGTCACAGTTTTGGTGTTTGGTGTGTAGTCATACCTCACGTTGGAACTAACGTTAGTTTATTTTTGCAGGAGGTTAATCATCTTGTGCACTGTAAGCTCTCTTTTTTGTGCGCTTTCTTAGTCACATTCTCTTTCTCTCAGAGCAATTAGTTTGGCGTGCTGCCCGCTCCAGTGGAGCTGCTCCTACGTACTTTCGACCAATGGGCCGTTTCCTGGATGGAGGGCTGCTGGCCAATAACCCAACACTAGACACCATGACAGAAATACACCAGTACAACAAAGCCCTGAAGGCACAGGTCTGATACATACATTTGGTCATTAAGAATTACCTGTTAAAGACTCACTTTTAGCTAGAAATGTAATTGAATACATCATGTTTCATTTTAATATTACCAATATTTTTGCCTACTGTTTCTGTGTTGCTGTTTTTTTTTTGTTTGTTTGTTTTTCAAACCACATGTACTCTTTACTCAATTTTTTGGATTAGTTAGCCTGGAAGGTGACAACAGTGGCCTGGGATGCATTTTTTTCTCACAGTAAAGAAAAAGAAACTGAAGAGACAGATCAACAACAACCTCAAACTCCTGGAGAAGCAAGAACAATACATGCTGACAAGTTTAACACTTTTATCGGTCATAACCCCACACTATTAGCTGGTGTTGATTATTTCCACTTGGTACCACAGCCCAATTAGAAACCTTTTTTTTTTTTTTTTTTTTTACATTTAAAATCCTGGGCCAGTGCCACAGATTTTGGTTCTGAACCAAAACCACAAACCGAAATCTCAAACAAGGGAACCCATCACATCAGTAGGTGAAGTTTCCACCTACAGTGGCAACAGTGGTCGGCAGAAGAAACCACTGATCTCCTTTCGCAAGAGATAAGAAGTGATTCCAGTCACCTGTTGGTGACAAAGAGGATTCTGTTTCCGGCAAGTGGAAACACAAGGTGGTTCTGAACAAGTGCCACTCTTGGAGGAGCTCTCTAGTTTAAAAGAGTACAAAGAAAGAAGTCATAACTTCTGAAGAGAAATAGAGCAGATACTGGTCAAGCATAGAACTTTTCTATTGTGCATACAATGTTGCCTGTGTCTGTGCACACTGTCAACTGGAGTTGACTATTACTGCTTTTCCACCAGAGCCCAATTTGAATACCAGGCTGTACATTTCCACTAAAAAAAATATTTGCCAGTGCCCAGAATCTGGTTCTAAACCAGCACCGAAACCTTGCTGGTTATCACCAATGCTCTCCTACAAGAGAAGACGGGTGATTCAAGTCACGGGTTGGTGACAGAGAGGATTCTGCTCCCTGCCAGTGGAAACAGAAACTGGTTCTAAATGAATGCCACTCTTGGCCGAACACCGGCTCCAGCACCAGCCGCAGAAGAAAAACAATTAAAGACTATTTGTCGAGTTTGGCTGCATGCATATGCTAACATTCACATCATATCTGGCGTGTACCTTGGGCTTTACCTGGAAGGTCACTGTCCTGCAAAGTTTAGCTCCAACCCTAATTAAACATGTTTAATAAGCAGCCCCTTTAACGGAACCATCTAATTAATAATTTTTGGTTAAACCCAATTTAATTACTCGCCCTCATGTTGTTACAAACCCCTAAGACCTCTGTTCATCATCAGAACACAAATTAAGATATTTTTTAATTGTATTCTCATAGATCACTGACCCTCCTATAGACAGCAATGATATTACCAAGATCAGCTTCCGGAAAACTAAGTAATGACATTGTTCATCCGTAATTCTACAAAGCTATGAGATAACTTTTTGTGTGCAAAGAAAAATTAAAAAGGCTTTTTTCAACAATTTTTCTCCTCTGGGTCACCTTGGCGCCATTTTGGAGCATGTCATGTAAACAACGAATGCCGTCACAGAACAGAATACGCTATTTGCATTCAGTGGATACACTCCAAAATGGCGCTGTAGTATGACACAGAGGAGACAAATTGTTGAATTAAAGTAATTATTTTTGTATTTGCGCACAAAAAGTTATCCCATAGCTTTGTAGAATTATGGTTGAACCACTAATGCGACTATTTTAACAGTGTCCTTGCTACTTTTCTGGACTTTGATTGTGGTGATTACATTGCTGTCTACGAAGGGTAAGGAAGTTCTCAGAATGCATCAAAAATATCTTAAGAAGCCGGAACTCGCAGTACTTGCGAATATATCCAAGCTTGAACGAGCTAGGAGGAATTTTGTAATAAACTCAAACTGTGTTTTTCTGAAAGAAGAAAGTCATATACATCTGGGATGGCTTCGGGGTGAGCAAAATATGGGGTAGCTAAATTCTGTTGGACATTGGAGATCTGAGACCCGGATTGACTACATTATCACTTTAGTCGATTAAACGGACTACTATTTTTAGCTTGAAATGAAACCCATTGTTAATATAGTGTAAATGTTCTAAAGCTTCCAACGTTTTCTTGCTCCATCAGGGCCGTGAATCAGAGGTGTGCAGGTTAGGTGTGGTCATCTCTTTGGGCACAGGTAAACCTCCTCAGGTGGCAGTAAATTCGGTGGATGTTTTCAGGCCTTCCAATCCACTGGAGCTGGCCAAGACCTTTGTTGGTGTCAGAGAACTGGGCAAGATGCTCGTGGACTGTGTGAGTTTATATTTAAATTCAAATTCACTCACCTGTTTAGAAGTAGCATTGCTTCAGGTAGGCACTTTTTAGTGATGGTTGGTTGTTGCGCTGCTGGTATTTTTCATGAAGTGCATCGTTTTTGTTTTTCTGTCAGTGTACTGACTCTGATGGGTGTGCAGTGGACCGGGCCCGAGCGTGGTGTGAGATGACCGATATAAACTATCACAGGTCAGTTGTGAGCAAAGGATCCTCATTCATAGATTCATTTGAATGGTTATGTTATGGCTTATCTCTGCAATTTTTCTGTTTCTGTCTGTCCTTTCTATTTTCTACCTAATCATTTAATTCTGATTCCTTCCTTGCTACCTTTTAATTTTCATATGTCCCCCATCTTCCTATTTCCATTTCTTTTTATTCCTTTCTTCCTACCTTCTTTCCTTTGTGCGGAAACTTTATTTCCTTCCTTACCTTTTTCATTTTTAATTTGTTCATTTCTCCCTTTTTTAATTTCATTTCATTTTTAATTCCTTCCTTTCTTTCACTTTTAATTCAAACATTAATTTTTCCCTATCTTCTATAATCTATTTCCCTTCCTTCCTCCCTCCATTTCCTTTCCGCCAATCATTTTGTTCCCTATCATTTCCACCTTTTTCTTCCCTTTCATTCCTCCCACTTCCTGCTTTCCCTCTCACATTTCATGTCACTTGTGCTTCAGGTTGAGTCCTCAGCTGTCTCAGGAGGTGATGCTGGATGAGGTCAGCGACGCCGTGTTAGTTGACATGCTGTGGGAGACTCAGATGTACCTGTACGAGCACAGAGATGTCATACAGACCCTCTGCCAGCAGCTGCTGCAGCTCTGACGACCGCTTCCAGATCAAGGCTGATGAACGAGGCTTTTGGTGGCACAATATGCATAAATGATTTATCTTAACAAATAACGAATCTGTTTACATTAGTGTGTGTATGTTGTTCTGATACGTTCAATTTATTTATAGGCAGAATATTTAAAATATATATATATATATTGAATTATAACACGCTTTCCCCATATGTCATGATTACCAAATTGGACCAAGGTTGATACAATATAATAACGCGAATGAAGGATTAGTTTTATAAAAACTACCACTACTCATTGCAAAATGTGAACCGTGAGATATTTTTATATCGCATAATACTTTATTCATGCTAAATTGCTCAGTTAACATGTTCTATGTTTGACGTTTGCATCCAAGTGAAGTGGAAAGGAAGTGATTAGGTGCTTAGCAATATTTTTAATGCATTTGTCAATGCATTAAGTGCGTTTTATCACGCGTGACAGTTTTAGAGAAATTAACATTTTTCTGGAACTTTCTCGTCATGGGTCAAAGTATAGCCACTGAATACAAAGTGTAATTGAACACAGAGTATTTCCATGCATTTAATATTTGTTATCCATTATCTTCATAGTGTTTCTGTGCGCTGTCTCTCGTGTGTTATTTTAAAGAAAAGCCTTGTTTTTTGTGCAATCTGTCAGATGTAGCCTTGCATACTTGAACATTTTTAAGCTGCAACTGATAAATTCTCTGTATAGGAATTTTAAAGCAAGGTGTGTATTACATCATGACGTGTTTCTCAATGCAGATGCATCAAGGATAACTTGGAAACATCTTTTATTTCTTTAAAATCTTGTGTTTTTGTGTGGTTTATTGGTAACACATTTACAGTTTAATTTTCTACAAAAGAAAACAGAAATAAATTAACAGTGGACCTACAGATTTGTTGTTCAGAGACCAAAATAAGCATTTATTTCTACTTTCTACCTATAACCTGCTGCTGTGGCACTAATTTGAAACGTTGATATAAACTTGAAATAAAAAGTGCATATAATTATTCAAACTGGGGTTAGGTCTGATATTTTGATGTCTGAAATAACCTTTTGTATAAAATGTGATTTTACTGATGTTTTAATAAATATATGTCACCTAATATAAATGTAATCAGCATAATCTATGTTTTTGCAGTGTAAAAAATAAGTTCATATTCGAGATGTAAAATATATATCTTTCTTTTTCAGTGTATATATTGTAATAAGCAGAATTTATGATACTCTAATCTGCTAAAAAAAATTCATGTATTATGGTTTAGTGTTATTCAAGTTTAGTATTGTTATTATTTCATATACCATTATTTAAAAACGCTACTGTACGACTGGAATTGGTCAAAAATGTATTTTTTTTTACTGTAAATATAATTGACATCAAAGAAAGATAAACACTCGGTACTTCTTTACAAATGATGACACCTTCAATTTTGTAGCTACTTCATACATTTATTTATATATAAGGATTTATGCATTAACTTTTTGCATGAAAATAAACGGTAACTTCTCGATTTCCGTGATTGTGATTGTAGCCGGGTGTCTCGTCACAGAGCGTCACTTCTACAGCTGTTTTCTCAGTTCAGGTGTGCATCACCTGCTGTCCGTCAGACGGCCGGCCTTCTCCACGTTCTGTCATGGGACGGGTAAATAATTCAAAACACCAGGCCGTATCAGATGTGGACTCCCCGCTCTCTCTCTTTTACTCGCCCTTTCTCGCCCTATAATAGGCATTAACAAGACCTGAAAAGCCCATTACAGACATAAAAAGAGTGTGTCAGCACGCACAGAATAACTCCAGCGTGAAAACTTTCGCTATCACAGGTACGTAAAGCCGTCTCTTCAGTGTGTTCTCTGAATTAGGTTTTACGCGGTCTTTGATGGTCTGTATGGCATCAAGTGTGTGCTTTCCGACAGAAACAGGATGTCTGGTGCGAACAGCGACTTTCTACATAGATCCACCTTGAGCGTTTATAATGTGAGTCTTCTGATACCCTCATTTAAGCCAAGATCAAACGAGAATGCTTATTAATTATTCACCGTATTGCAAGGCTCTCTGGAATACTGGATTCTGATTGGTCGCTCGTGACGTTGCGCAATCAAATGTTTTTATGTACAGTAAAAAAAAAAACAGTAAACTGTGTTACCGATTGTTGTCTCATGAAGTTGATATGAAGTAACGTAGATTTGAGTGCATTCAAATTTTTCAGACAGCCATCTTGAACACCTTGTCATTTACTATGAGATCGATAACTTTAAATTTATCAGTTATATGTATTTCTGATGTCCCAGCGTTGATAATGACAGTATGATGGTGCTGTTTTGGGTTATTCAGAACCTCATGGATCAGTTTAATCCTGGCTTGCAAAAACTGGTTGCTTTAGGAAACAGCTACATCAAGGCTTTCCAAGGTGAGCGCAAAGTTAGCTTGTTTTCAAACACAAAGACTGCTAAAAGTGTATTGAACCTTTTTAAATCAAACCTAACGAAGTTTCGTTTTATTCTATTTTGGTTATCCATTGTTTTGTTTTATTTAAATATTTGTTTTTGTATTAAACATTAAAGTTTTGTTATAAATTTTGTTCTTCTGTTTAGTATTTTGTTCGTTTGTTTAAAATGAGTTTGTTTCAGGTAACTTTTTAAATTTTCTTTTTTCTTTTGTTTATTATTCTATCTTATTATTATTATATTTTTATTGCTGTTTTGTTTGCATTAAATGTATTAAAGCGTTTATTTGTTTTATTGTATTTGTGGATTTTTATTTAGCTAAATTTGTGTTTGTTTTGTTAAATTGTTTTTATTATTCATTTTGTTTGTTTGGTTGGTTTTAACTTCAAAAGACCTGCTTGGCTTGCTTAAGCCATCCTAAGATGGTCATCTGGTCTCCAAGCGGGTATTGCAAATATATTCTAGTCTGTTTTGAAGGTTTTAGAGAGCACCTATCGGCTAGTCAGATTAAAGACCATCTTAGAAAACCAGCATAACGCCCAACTCTGGTTTTACCTGCTATTATCATTAATAATCGCCGGAAAATGTTTTTGTGTGTATTAAAGCTTTGGCTCTGACAAGCGAGGCCTACTTCAGCGCTCTTGCTAAGATGGGCGAGCAAGCTCTCAACACATTATCATCCAAATCGCTCGGTAAGACTCAAAATGTGTGTGTTTTTCGCATTTCTAAACCGATGCCAGTCGGGCAGATTGTGCAGCAAGATGTCCGCTGAGTTTTTATCTGCGCTTTCTGGCTGCATCGGAGCTTGTTTGTACTTCAGACAATAGATGTTTCAGCAAACGGTGTCCAGTGGCAGATGCTTCTTCTCCTCTGTCATAAAACACAAGATTTGGCTCAGAAAAACCCCTCGGCTCGCTGCCCGTGCAATGGGTTTTGGTTCCAGTCGTACGCTCAGAGCGACCGTGGCAGTGATGAACAGCAGAACAAAAGTTTTAGAGGCTCGAAGATGGATCGGCATGAATTAAACAAGGGTCTTTATCTCTTTAAAATTACTACAGGCATATAAACCTGCATGAGACAGGTGTGTGTGTGTGTGTGTGTGTGTGTGTGTGTGTTGGAGATCAGGTATCCATGTGAGCATAGAGGCTTAAATTATTGATGCGTGGTCTCATTCTTTCACCCCTTTAAATTCATTGATTCACCTCAGCATTACACTCATGCACACATAACGACGTTAATAAAAGGCTAAAAAGTACCACATTTTTTGGACGAGCCACATGACAAATGTTGACTCTTCTTTTTAAAATTTCCAGAATTAGGTGTAATTAATTCTAGATATTTTTAATCGTAATAAATCCTAACTGTAATTGACAAATATTCGCAATTACGAGAGTGATCAGTTAATTCATTTACAAGAGTCATTACCAGTTCAGCTGTAATATTTAATATATTTCTTTAATAAAGTTATTAATAATGAAACTTCTGTCGCAGTTTTCCCATCCTCGTGTTGTTCCCGAACCTGCCTGACTTTTTCGTTTATTCAGAGGAACACAAAAGAAGAGAATTCTTTCAGGGTTTTTATATTTGTCCATGAATTGATATTCATCGTACAAACAAAAAAACAATAAACACCATACAGGTTTGGAACGACAAGAAGATCAGAAAGTGACGGCAGACTTTTTTTATGCAAATGTTTGTTGCATTAACTGACACGACCGACTGAACAATCACAAAAGATCGCTTTGCTAATAACGCCGTTTACGAAAACTCGCTCTTCCGTTTCTGCACTTATTAAATATGTATTCGCGATCAATTATTAAATTGACGCGTTTGTCGGTCTCCCAGGTGACGTGCTGATTCAGATATCAGAGACCCAGCGGAAGCTGACGGCTGAAGTGGAGGGTGTGGTACGTAAATGGTCTTTCTGTCTGATGTAATTCGTAACCCGGATTCATCGCTGGTCTTGTTTTAGTTCTGCTGGTTTCATGTGGAGGTCCTGCAGGCCATGGACAAGAACGTGAAGTTGGACGAGGAGTACATCGAAGTGAGTCTGGAACCAAGTGTTATATTAAGAGGTTTGTGTATATATGTACAGTAGCATGAGCTGATATGCTGTGTGTTCATGTTTAGGGCAGCCGTCGAGTGTATGAATTGGAGGTGAGAAATCAGGCTGCAGCGCTGGAGAGACAGCTGAGACGTGGTGCGTTCAGAGACTCGCTGGTAAGCTGACGTATTCGTATTGAGACATATGCATATTGTTGGTTGATGTTGGTCTCATGTTCCCTTTGTGTACAAAGTTTTCACCGAATATTGCACTCAGCAGGACAGTAAACGCATGTCATCCAATATGTTTGGCCACTGTCAGCGTCGCCAGATATGATGGACGATTTCCAGCCCCCAAAATTCACAAAAACACGCTCAAAAAAACGCCCCAAAAACTTTAACGGTCAAAATAATGTGATTGAATGTAAACCAGGGTTGATGAGAGCTATTTTTTTATCTCCTTAAAACAAAACAATTACAACAAAATAATATTAATGCAATGCTAGCTGGATCAAATTGGGGCAAATGCGTTAAGAAAACGACCAAATAGGATTAAAATATGCAAGCTAGGAGACACCGCAGACACAAAAACAAAAAACTATGCATTGTTGCATTATTTTCAGTGTCAACGGTCAGAATTTAAATGAAAAAACGCACAATGGCAGCCAAAACTGTCATTCATTCATGCACACTCTGTATTTTAATAATTAACATTAACATTAACAAGAACAATAACGGACTCGCATCGCATTGCTCTAGAATTTTACATAGAACTAGAGGAGCTCTTTCATGAAGCTCATATTGAACTTCGCACAGTCGAAACTAGTAAGTAATGCAGCTTTCAGTGATATACCAATCTGGACTAAAGACATGATTGTACATAAATAGATTTTTATTAAATAATTTAACTGTGCTCTGGTTTCGGAGCTGCAGTAATAGAGCCTTCGTGTCATCTCTCTTTTAACACTCTTCATGAAACTCATATTTAGGCATTATGATCAATTATACAATTATACAAGTTTTTTATTGTGCTAAAAACCCATGATATTTGACAATGTCCAAAAGTGCGGCCCGGGTCAACATCACCTCTCTTTGCGGTGTGTTCGTTTGTTTAGTAATGTCATGATGACCGATTGGATGCAGTATATACTCACTTGGGCTTGTATGTTAACCAGTTATCAGTATTTTTCCAATTAACAATTTATATTTGTTCGAAAACCGCCAAACTGACCCCAAACCAATATTTACCCACTCAGTCGAATTCAAACCGCCCAATCTGGCAACACTGGTCATCGAGTCACTGTATAGTGAGTTAGTTGTTATATAGTGATGTTAAAGAAAATAACTGTTATTTTCTGGATGAAACATTTATACCCAAATTAAAACATTCTTACGTGCCCTTTATGAACCTCCCAGAGCCATATGGAGCACTTTTTGGTCTTAAAAAACCCCAATATTTACTTCCATTATATAAAGCCAGATGTTAGCATGTTGCTAAGCTAACAACCAATGTTCTAACAAACTCTAAAGGATGACGCTACGCATTGAAAATGTTTCCCTGTGTATCATCATAAAAAAGAAACTCGGTTTACTAAATTTGCTAAGATAACAGACCATTCATTACTGTAAAAAAAAATTTTTCTCACAACATTTAATGGAAATGGTGTGTTTAATGGAAATTTTTTCAAACGTTTATAAAATAACACAAATCTGTAATAGAAATGCAGAACTATCTTTGGCAACATGACACGGTTGAGTTCAACTTTTTACGCAATGTGGCAACTGCCACTGTGAGCGACGACAGCGAAGCTCACTATGTTTTGGAACAGAGCCTGTGTGCATGCGTTTTTGTGTGTATGCAGGAGGGCAGCGAGTACATGCAGTACCTGAGGCAGAGCCAGCATGAAATTCTCAAAGAGGAAGAGAGGAGATATCGTTTCCTTGCTGAAAAACATTGTGGACTTACACAGTCACTACTGTACCTTATCAACAAGGTACAGCTGCTTTCCACTGGAGTTCATTAGCAGTGCGCACTCAGTCAAATAGATCCTTTTTCCAGTTCCATCCAAACCTTATCAGCCCACTGCACAACCATCTTTCCGTGTGTTGACAGACGGGAGTATCTCTCCAGCAGAGAGCAGATGGTTGGAAAGAAAAAGTCAGTGAGAGCAGAAGTTCCAGACCTCGAACGCCCACTCCTTCAGATCAAGAAGCTCAGGTGACACTGGAATGATGGGAATGAAGAGTAACTGCTCGTCTATCCATATTCCTCCTCTTTTCCGTGCTTTTTTTTAGGCAGATTGCCGAGCCCAGACATTTCCACAATCACATAATGGAACAGATGGGTAGCTTTGTGTGGAGTACAAGGTCCAAAATTAACTTTTTATCACATCTGTCAATTGTGGGTGAATTTACAAGCCGTGCAATTGTTTTTTTTTTCGCATCATTTACATATTACTAGGACATTGCAAAGAGGACATTTTGTTAATTTCAAATAATGGACGTTGATGGCTCACAACAGGACGTGCAGTGAGAAAGTAGATTAAAAAATATGTTAAGTTTGGTTTGCGGATAAACAACAGCATTGTTCTTTTTTCTAGGCAATAAAACTGACTTTCCTTTTAACTCTGCAATAATTTAATGCCAACATGATTCTAGAGTCTTATATTAGTAGGTTGCCAGGGTAACATCTTGGTACTATATTGACTATTCTAATATTCATTAGCACATTGCTAATGTCATTGCTAATTCATCAACGAACCAACAGTGGATGCTAAAGGAGTTCTACATCAGTATGTTGCTAAGCTAACATCTCAGTATTTTAAACGTAGCATATATGTGCGAGTGTTTGAACTTTACATTTACTTAGCAAAATCAATTTCTAGTCGTATTTTACTCTTTCATGTGTTGTTTAGAAGCTTGATAACCCTAAGATTTAAGTCATTCTTGATGTTTCTTGTAGTTAAAGAGCACTCTGGGCTCACTGCTGCAGACTGGAGATCGAGAAATTCATCGTGAGCCGCTGGGCAGAGTGCCCTCTAGAGGTCTGGAGTCTCAAGTCCTAGCTTTGAAAACTATAAAAGTTCACAATAATTTACCCACATGTCCTGTTAAGATTGACTTCTCTCGTTAAACCTCTTCGCAGCCCCGTCTCCTCTCCCAAGTCGTTCTCGCTCCAGCTCTGTGGGCGAATCTTTGGGTCTAGGCGGCGGCCGATCAATGAGGGCCATTGTGTCCCATCCTGCTTCATCCAATCCAGTCCTGCTGCCATTTTCCCGTGGCGACATCGTGACTGTGCTCATACCAGAACCACGCAACGGTTGGTTGTATGGACGCCATGACTCAAGCCTTCGGTGAGAGTGTCTACTGTCATTACCATGGCTTAAGTTGCGGTTACACTACCTTTGCTTTACCGTTTGTTTGTTTTTTTTAGTCAAGGCTGGTTTCCTGCTGCCTACGTGGCACCCACCGAAGACTTTCTACCTTTGGGCTCTAGGTAAAGTTGAGTATGAGTTGTAACCAATTTAAAATGTAACAAATTTGAGGCTAACACCTTGATGTTTTTAGTAGCACATCGCACCGAAGCCACAGCATGAACAACCTCCTGGAACCAATCAGCCAATCGGAATATTCAGACACCCAGGGATACAGTGAAATCCCATCTCCAGTGGTATCTATGCGTCGCGCGTCTGCTGATCTTCGCCCAATCTCTCCTCTCCCTGAAAAGAAGGCGGAGCCTAGCAACGAAATTAAGACCAGCCAAAAAACCTACCATGAGATTCCGCCCCCAGCCGCACCGCTCCGTCGTGGATCAGCTGATTTTCGACCGATATCTCCCCTCCCGGACAGGAGGGCGGAGTCTCATTTTGAGAGCAAAGTAGAGCACAAAAATTATAATGAACTCCCGCCTCCAGCTCCGCCCCTACCACACTCTCCTTTGCCTGAGCGAAAGACTGAATCAAACTTTGAGGTAAGCGTTGAATCTAGTTAGCTAAATTTAAATTAGATTTCTTTCATCGTAAGCTCAAAACGTCAGCGAAATTTGTAACTCATGATGATTTAAAATGCTTTTAAAACTAGCTCCTTTGCTAGGTTTAGTTTATGTTGGTTAATCTAATACGACCATAACATAGGAACTGCTTTTTAAACTATAGAGGACAGTTTCCACCACTGATTAAAAAAGAAAAAAGTTAAATTTTAATTTAAATTTTAGTTTAAATGGGCGCTGAGCCAGATCGGACGCTCTGAGAGTTTCTCATATAATCACAAATATTCAGTGTTTTCAACCTTATATAGGTTTCACACATTTAAATACGCAGTACTAGCAAAACCGTATGTTTATACCATTTATACATTTAATCGGCATGTTTTATAAATAGCATTTACAGATTGTGCAGATAACTATAAAGTGCACTCTGCTCTTCTCCCAGTTTATGGAGACTTACTTTAACATGTTTCGGAGAGGAGAGGATGAAATCCTCAAATATTTTAAACTCATGTGTGAAAGGGTTAATGAAGTCTTGGATGTGTTTTATGTAAATGTGAGTATTATCAATGTTCGCAGAGGCCAACCACTCACGGACAACCACCAGAGCACCCGCTTTTCCCCAGGTATTACACTCCTGGAGTCTTTGAGATGTCATTTACAATAGAAAACTGGTTAATTATTGAAACGAGTTTTGATGGCAAGTAATGCAAATTTTAAATAAACAAACTGTATACGTCCGTAAAATTATTTCAGTATAATACTGATTTAAATAAAATATTGCAATGTTATTGTAATAATATTACAGTAATGACTGTTTATTGATTGTACTGCAATCAATCATTAGAATTTGGGACTTAATTGTCTGGCTTTTTTTTCGGTTTTCTAGAGGATCAAATCCTTTTGCCACCGTGAAGCTCCGTCCCACCGTCACCAACGACAGATCAGCCCCACGAATCCACTGACAGTAACTACTGTGAAAACCAAACGTCACCTGCACTCTGACCGGTTCAGAGTCCAATAAACGTCAAACTCGATTTGTCAATTTTAATATTAGAATGAAAACTTGATTTAAATTAGTGTTTAATTTGAATGGCTGTGTCCAGCTGTATAGTGTTACTTCCTCGGTGCATTATTTACATTTTCTTTCATTCGAATTTAGTGACCTAAATCAGGTTGTATCATGAGAAATAGAATTAGACATTATAAAAAAAGCATCCTAAAAAAAGGCCAAAAGTTACAGAACAGCTTTATGATAACAATCCATGAGTTTTTACATTTAAACACCGACAATTAAAAAAGAGAGAGGGTTAAAGTAGCATAAAAAACAAAAGTGGTTTGTGTTGTTTTATGGTGTTAAGTCTGATTTGTTTCTATATACTTGTGTCTGAATGTTGTGTATTTGACAGATATGTGTGAGCGTTTTTTTAATAGGTTTAGTGCAAAATTTTACAAAAGGTTTTTGTGTTTTAAGTATTTAAGCACAATTATTTATTACAAAACATTTATATTTATTGTGTGTGATTGTGATTGACAAAGTGTTCTGATTGACAAAGTGAGCATCATTTATTTTTTTTTAGGGCTGTCAATTTCCTGCCTTAATTTCCTCACTAATTGACACAAAAAATGCTGTTAATCACAATATTTCTTGTGCATAAAATTCCCTAAAGCCACTGTTGTGCATCGATTTAATCATGGGAATATTTGCCCTAATTTTAGAAAATAATAGCTTTTGTTTAATTGTTATTATTATTATTATTATTATTATGTTTTTTTTAATACTAAAAGAATAAGATACTAACACTCTGCACTAGATTAGTAAATGAAATAAATAAAAACTGCAGTATTTTTCTCAACGCATGGCTTTATTTTATCTCTCTTAAATATTTTTTTCTCTCATTTCATCTCATCCTTCTCTTCATGTATTCATCGTGTTCAGTGGCTCTATCACAAGAGAGGAGCGAAAAAAGGGAAGGGATGACAGATGGAGCGGAATAAGAAGAAGAAGAAAAGAGCATTTTGAGGCATAAACAGAGAAATGTGCCAAAATAAACAAAAAAGAAGAGATGGGAGGTTAAAGCAGTACGGGAATCTCCAGGTTTCTATGAGAGACATGGTTAGCTAACTAAAATATACAGAGTTTGTATATAAAAAAAGAAAAGGTAAATAAATAAATGTGGTTAAAAGAGGCGGTTCTGCTCCTGGCTCGTGGCAGGATGTGTAGAGACGTACGCTATGATTGGCTGTAGGTATTCACAGGAGAGTAGTGGTGTAAAGGGTTGCCAAATATCGAAGATTTACTCGTGCACCAAAGCTTCAAATTCTGAAAGAAAATTGCACGTGATTGTTGAATAAATGATGTATGTTTTTGTCACTCAAGAATTTTTTTTTACATTTTTAGAACAAACATGGGGCACAGAGCGGTTCTCTCACCATCTATGCCAATTTTCCCATCTCCATCCTTGTCGGCAGCAGCTAGGAATGCTTTGGTCTCCTTATCGGTGAGATCTCTGCCATCTGCAGAAAATCCCTTCAGCACAAACCTGTCCAAGAGAGGGGATAAACCTCAATCTGGAACCCGGGTCACAGCATGGGCAAAACAGTCAAGTGATTAGATATGATAATATAATTGAAAAAATGTTCTAGTGTGCGAATTAAACATTGAAATCAAACAAGAAATAGTTTCGACTTCGTTCGGCGGGGTGTAAAGCGATAGTTCACCTAAAAGCTAAGATTCTGTAATCATTGACCCACCTACAGTTGTTCCAAAGTTGTATGGTTCCTGCCTATAAGTAAATAAAAGTTTGTTGGTAACCACTGACTAAAGCCATTTACTTCCGTAGTGTGATGGAAAAATACTTTGGAAGTCATTGGCTATCATCAGCTGTTTGTTAACATTTTTTAAAGTGTCTTCTTTTGTGTTCAACAGAAGAAAGAGAATGACACAAGTTTGAAACAACTTGTGGGTGTGTCAGTAGTAACTGTTTCATTTTAATTTAAGTAACTTAAATAATTTACTTGATTAGATATCCATTACCATTATGGCTCTCTGCAGAAGTCTTGTCTTTTTCTCAATCTGGCAACCCTTTGCTTCCCTGCTGCTGGCCAATAATGGACAGTCATGTACTGATAATGAATAATAGTGGGCAAGGGATGCTGCCAGAGGAGATATATAGAGCCAATCAATACAAACGGGAATCGCTCGCGGTTCTTCTGTGTCCTTGAGGCCAACAGGAGACAGTTATAAAGGCAGAATGAGACACCAGCTCTGAAGACGGGCCAAACGACACGAGAATAAAACAAATTTATGGCTGTTGCGCAAAGGATTTTATTCATAGAGAGTTGGCATGAATATAAAACCATGCAGCCACTTGTAAAGTGCCTCTTACTTTAGTTCCTCCTCCTCGATGAAACCGCTGGCATCCACATCCAGAGCTTTGAAGACCAACTTCACGTTTTCAGCAGATAGAGCCTTCAGTCCCACCACGTCAAAAAACTTCTTGTGGTCAAAGCTGTCTGCAGCTGTTTATGAGAAAGACACCTCAGATGATGACATTGCACTGCCCGCCACAGAAAACAATATCGACTCATCCCTGAGGTAGCACATTAAGTTTGGGGTGTCGTACGTTTAAATACACACTGTTTAGAAAGTATAACGTAGAAACTTCCCAAGACTAAACACTGAACATCTAAAGTCCATAAACATTGACTTCAGCATTAAACCAGAGAGAATTGTGGCATATTATAATTACTACGTCAGTAAACTGCAACCACATTAGTTTATCCGCCTTGAAATAGTTCCACTAATAAAATTTTACAGGTCAAATAACAAACTTTAGTTAACTCGAGGAAATTAAAATTGCCAGCATCGTTTCTTCAAACTCATCATTGGGTTGTTTCTACTGTTGAGCGTAAAAGAAGATATTTTGAAAAATGTTGGTAACCAGTGACTTCCATACTATGGAAAAAAGTATGTCTAGTCTATGGTTTACCAGAAAGTGACCTTCTAGCAGCTGATGTAGGAACGTTGGTGCAGTGTAAGCTTTGGTGAAAATATGCTATAATAGTCTTACGAGAACCAAATTGTGTTTACAGCAAAGGAAAACCACTCTCTTTTTGGCAAATATCTAAATCCTGTATATTTTATCCTATATATTTTTGCAACAAAAAGGCATCTATTCGCTTCAGAAGGCCTTTATTAACCCCCATTCACCGCCATTATAAAGCTTGGAAGAACCAGGCAATATTAAAATTTGAATAAAACTCAGATTGTATTAATCTGAAAGAAGATACTCATATAAACTTAGGATGGGTAGTTGTAATTTTTTATTTCTTTAACTAACGTTAACAAATGAAACTTGAAAGTGTTAGCAATTGTTATATATTACTAAACTCACCTTTGAACTGATCAAGGGCTTTCTTGATGTCGTCTTCTTTCAAAAGGTTTTTCATGGCCATCTTGACAGCTAGAAGAGCCAGAGAAAGAGAGAGAGAGAAATATTAGGTGATAATAACTGATATAAATGGAATGGATGCCAAAGTGTGTCTGTGTGTGTCAGCACAGTCGTTTACAGTCATTTTTTTATATACACATCTAATTCTTTACGTTCTGTTTCGCAGTACATGCGTGTGCTTATCCATAACACAATACACTTATGCAATAGCAGACTTACGAAATGGAAGTGGGTTGAGTTTATTTTTACTGCTAGGGATTTTACAGTCATGTCTTTAATTCAGTGCTAATTTTATTGTGTTGCCTTGTCATGCCTTTCACCTCTGAGATGGGTAGCCTTTTCTTTAACTAAAGGTTTAAGAAGTTTTCTTTAACTAAAAGCTCAAAAGTTCGAAAACTACATGTAGGTTTTTGTATTACTATACAGACATTTTCCCTGATGTCTATATATTGGATTTGTGCTGTTTTCTAAAACCAGAAACAATGTTAATCAAGTACATAAACTCAAACCCGTATAGCTGTGATTTCAGGATCGGTTTTAAGCATTGATGCACCAAAACTCAATTTATAATGTAATGCAGGTGCATGTTGCATTTGCCACTAGTATCCACACAGGGCGCTTTAGTACAGCATAAACCATTTTCTTCATGCATTTCATTGAAAGAGTCTGCGTTCTTGCTGTTCGATCATTCAAACTTCGATAAATTGAAATAGCATTATAGAAAATTTGTTTGTTTTTGTCTCTAATGTAAGTATTGATGCCGCAAATGTTGTCAACAAATCTCGGTTCTCAAGTTAATTTGATTCTCCTGTTAATATCCAAATGGCAAATGGCAGTTACTATTCCAAAGGTACTGATGTTAAACCAAATCCTCCTGCTGTATCAGCTTACTATTAGATCCATTAGTGTCCTAGCTCAGGCAACTGCTGTAATGAACACTAACCAACAATGAGCTCCGCTGCCAAGAGAACAGATTCGATTGCTCTCATCTCAGCCTTTCATGATTGCAAGAGTTCCTGTCGCCCGGAAATAACTTTACAGCATTCATACGTTGCAAAGGTGGCATGCGCGAGGCATGACAGCTGTGTATGTGTTTGTATGTTTGTCTATTTAAGTTGAGGTATGTTTCATCCAAGTCTATTGGGTTGGGCAGAAAGGCCTTTGGAGAAGAATGTGTTTGCCCTCTTGAGAAACTCTATCCTTCTGTAGTTTAGACTATATATGTGTGTGTGTGTGGGGGGGTGAGATCACAGATTATAAAGTGAAGTGACATTTGAGGTGTCTCCGTTGTGACGCTAAGAGAGATCTGACTGCTTAACCTCATACGACACTTCACAACTGCAGCAACCAATAAGAGACAGGTGTTTGAAACCAGATGTTGAACCGGTCTTTACACTTCTGAGGTGTCAACTTTACACTGTACAAGTAAAAAAACTAATCCTAAAACGCAATAAACAAATACCAAAAGAAACCATTAGCTAGCCAATTCTGATACAACAAATGAAGATCATTCAAATGTATAAATATATGGCGTGACAGATGAGATGGTGTTTTCTTAACGATTCATCCTTGCGCAGTAGGTGTTTACAAGCTCTATGCAACTGTTTATGCAGCTGCTACAGTAACTTCGCCCATGAAAACTACAGATAGATATAAATCGTGCAGAGCGTTCTAAAGCACAGTTTAATGTATGTGTTGAAGTTCCTAAGGAACACCATTAGGATAAGGAACCTCAAGAGCCTTACCTTCAAAAAGGCTCTAGAGGTTCTCTAGAAGATTCAGATCTGAGGATAGTCCAAATAGTCCCCGAAGTATCTTTTCGTTTTTTTCAGTGGCTGCTTCTGCACTCTTTAAAGTGAAGGATCTATGGTTCCATTAAGAACTTTTAACATTCATGAAACCATTCCATTGCACCAAAGGCTCTTTTTTGGAAACAAAGTTTTGAAATGTTATTCGCACTATGAAAAGGGTTCTGTTATTAACAGTTACCAGACATTTTCTTTGAGGAACCAAAAATGGAACAACTTTTAAAATCTACTTTTGGAAACTTTATTTTAAAGAGTGTGACTATGCAACCCATTATGAAAATTCTTATTGACAGGAAAAAGAATTTTACAAAAACACTATCAAGGTGTCAAACATGCTTAGATGCTCCAAGACTCAAAGATCTCAATACGAACGCAAACATTTCTCCTCAGATTCTTTCAAGATTAAATTAATCCAATTTACGATATCCGCATTAAACATTTTTTTTTTCTTTACTCTCACTTCCGTTGTTTCATTAATGTCCATTTTCTAGGAAATTCTCAGAGGAAATGATATGCCTAAATTCTAACCTTACCTGTGTGAAGGGAAAGCTGGAGGAGAGACTGGGAGAGAGAGAACCAGAGGTGAAAGATGGGGATCCACCAGGCGTCTTATATACTCTGGCTTACCCTATGTCTATTTCAGGATAGCCTGGGTCATAACACAACACGCAGGAGAATGAAGGATTGTGTATGTGTGTGTACGTGTGTGTGTGAGATCACTTTCTTGGTGGCACTAGCAAATCAAATGCTACTATTAATAATCAGGTCCCATTTGACTTCTTGTGTCCTAACAGTAAATCTCTGTCTGCTTCTCTGTCTTCAGCTTCTAAAGCTCCATTACAAACCCTAGTGAACTGCCTTGCTGTCTACTGCCTACATCCTGACTAAAATGGAAATAAGTGATTGATTTGAAATGCTCCTCCTAGACAGTAACCCAGCACACCACAGAAGATGCAACACACAATTAACACTAATGACTACCAGTTGAGTCCAACAGAGCTCAGCAGTGATCAGCCACTTATTCAGTGGCTTTGGTTTTTTTTCCCATTCATTTTCATTTTCACTTCTAGATGTTTAACAAAAAAACAACAACTCTGAGATGAAGCACAAATATCTGAAGCATGAATATGTGGTACAAAAATCTGGTCCAATTTTTGCATGCTATTTGTTCAGACCAATGAGTAAAAAACAGCAGATGGCCTGAATGAAATTGTAATTTAATGCTCAGATAGTCGGTGGCAATAGAAAATGAGAAATACCTTTTCTTCGCAGTGTACTGGAAATGTTTCTGTTGTGGATCAAAAATTATTTTCTAGAATCTCAAAATTCTGAGTTTTTATCTCAAAATTCAGTCAGAATTTTGAGGGGGGAAAGGAAGTATAATATAAATAGTATAAATATAAACTCTGAATTCTGGACTTTGATCGAATTTAGGGATGTTTTGTTTGTTTTTTTGTAACAGATTAATTGAAATTCAAATGTTTAGTGCACTGAATTTTCACACCAAACGCTTGTTTAGAAACCAGAAGCACAGTCCCACAACACACAGCAAATATGCTGAGCACATAGTAAATCATTTTTTATCAATTTATCTGTTTTCACAGAAAACATGAATACTTAAGAATGGCTGTCAATCAAATAAAATGCTTTTTGACCGCAGAATGCTATCAAATTTGCCAAATTCAGAACATCATACACCTGCAGCGATGTCGATGACATCAGGGTTCTACAATTTAATGTGACATGAGATAACGTTAAGGTTCTTGGAAAAAAAAATACTTTCTGAGTGCAATGTGACATGCCATGAATTATATCTCCAGGTTCTTGTCATCACCCTGGTGTTGAAATATCTTCGTCCAAGATTTATGATCATTGAACCACGTGCCCCCACCAAAAAAGACCTGGAATGGGTTTCACTCATACTTAACGCATGCTTAAGACAGTTGACGAAAGACCTCCTTACGAACCTCCTTACACATGTTTACACACAACACCAGTGCATGGTGGGTATACATAGCCCAGCGTGATCCCCCGTAATGTGACACTGCATTAATAAGAATATCTACATCAAACAAGCTGGGTTTCAGATGTCACTCGTCCCATAAATCACTTTCTATAGCTATACTAGCATTCCTCCCTCAGGTTCCTTCTCTCTTCACAGAAGAATCACAAGAGTTTCTCAAGGTTCTTCATTTACTTGAGCTTCAACCAATGTATATGTTGCTTCCCCTTTTGTAATAAAACCAAATTTATTAGTTTCCTCTGTCTGGTGGCAGTCAAGGTGAGGGAGCCCAAACAAAATCTCCACTCTCTATGACAGTGTCTGGTCTGTGGATATATGGCTTGATAATCGAATGGCTCTGTTGAGACAAGTTTTGTTTTTCATTATTGTGTATATTTGACGTATTACGACATTTACAGTGTTGGTCACAGCGCAGCCTGTCATGTGGAGAGTAATGTGAATGACTGTGTGGGCTTGTCAACTCTCAGCAGTTTCTCTTTGGCACCTCGGAAAGTGGCACTCAATCCTGTCGTCTCAACTAACTGATGTGAAATACTTACCGCACAAACGCATTCATACGCATACGATAAACTGCACAGAGATTTCCATTCTTTTGCCATGCAGTTTGTGTTTCTTTTCTTATTTATTTTTTGCATATATTATTGCATATTCTATATATATATATATATATATATATATATATATATATATATATATATATATATATATATATATATATACACAATACATTTAAATGCATTTTTATTATTTTATATCAAACAAATATACAATAAATATATATAACCAAGCTGGGGCATTTGGTAGCTTTTTTGTACGTGTATTTATTTTTATTTCACCGACTCTCTGTACGGCGCTATTAACATTGACATTCATCCCTCCTTCACTTTTGGCTTCTAGCAGGTGAGGAGAATTTCTCTTGGGCAGACGGACAGAGGAACTGCAGAGAAGAAAGTAGCTAAGGCGCAAGCGGCCATAATCACATGAAACTTATGCGAAGCACTTTAGCATTAATTCAATTAAGTGACAGTTCAGACATTTGCGATTTAACAAATAATTCTATCTAAAATATTTAAAAAAGGCATTTGTTCACCAAAACGTCCTCGAAAAGACACTGTATCACCCCAGTTTTCGCACTTAATTCAGCACCACAATGATTTGATAATACTAAGAAATGCGTCTTCAGCAGAAAATCAGCATATTAGAATGATTTTGGAAGGATCATGTGACAATGAAGCCTGCGTAATGATAAAACAATTGTATATATAATTTATATATAATGAAGATGATAATGAAGATGATTTTTTTTTTCATTATAGGCTAAATGGCTAAATTAGAAGTATACAGTATTATATTTATTCATGTAGTGCTAATCAGATTCCAAAATAAGAGTGCTTATTACTGGATAATATTACATTTTAATTACAGTTACTTTATTTGATTACACTATGAAAACCGGGTGTTGTTTTTTTGCACTTTTTAACAAGTTTAAAAAAAATTGTTTAAAAAAGTAGTCTAAAGGTATCTAAAAAGTGGTTAGAATACATCACGTAAAAAGAGCAAACAAGATAAACTACATTGTCATTGTCAGCAAAAGTTTTCATTATGTAATTTGCAATCATCAACATACTAATTATATATATATATATATATATATATATATATATATATATATATATATATATATATATATATATATATATACACACACATATATATATATATATATATATATATATATATATATATATATATATATATGTATATATACTCTGATGGTTTTCAAAGGTCAGAACAGGAAACAGAGCCCTGACGAGTCAAAAATCTGTCTTCCTCTTAGGGATTCCCTTTTAACACAGCACTTCCCATCTGTTAGAAATCAGAATATTGTTATTGTAGCTTGATCCGGCCTGCATGACTAATACAGGGTCTCTCTCTCTTTCTCTCTCTGTACTGTTTGACCCTCTGTTCTCTCACCATGCAAGAGCGTTTCACTATTTCTACTGGCCCTATTACATTACCCTGCCTCAGCAATACTCGCACACAGTGTTGGCTGTGGAAGAGAAAAACGAAGACTGAAAGAAAGGCAGAGGGAGACAGAAATAGAAAGAGAACGGATCCACAATGTCATAAGACGTTGATATTTGGTTAAATTTTAAATCGATAATACAGACGTCAGCTGACGTTGAAATTCGTTGTTTTTAGGTTGTGTAACTAAAATTCATCATTAAGTCAACGTCAAATTGACATCATTCCGATTTTCATTTTCAACCGAAGTTCGAAATCTCTACGACAACATCAATCTGATGTCATATAGACGTCCGGTGCCTGGTGGGATGATGCAGGAGGTCACTTCAAGGGACAGTGGTTTAATCCCCAAATCCACTTAACCAACTAATTACTCTTCAACAGTGATGCTGTAGAAGTTCAAGTGGAAGTTCAAAGACAAAAATCGATGACTGACGACACATGAGATCTATAAGCGTGAATAACACCGACGTCAAAATATTCAAGCACCATAAAGGGCAAGCAGTTTTGAATTAGCCTTCGTTTAACACAAGCGGCATTTGCATTTTTTTCTTTTCATATTCATTTATTTAGATTAAAAAATGCATTTTAACACAGAGAATCACAAAAATGTTGACATACAATCTAGTCTTGCTATATTGTTGCGCTCTCTTCTGAAACTCACCTGTGAGATCTTTTCTTAGTAGAAACATCTGAGAAGCAGGACACTTCCGAGAACTGAATATATTAAAGTGATCGCATTTGTGGTGAATGTGACTTGAAATAATATTTTACTTGGGCCTACATAATAGCCAAATAATAATAATACGAGCACATAACACTGTCTGGGAAACAATCTCTAAATTCAAAGAAGTCGTGTCAGTCAAATCTTACACTATCCTCCTCTCATTTTGCGTGTACGTATGCGTGAGCGGCACACGCAGGCGTGTGTTGTAACAGTTGAGGTTTTGGAGCATAGCAGTGAATGTCCTTGAATTGAGATCATGACATAGTCGCTGTGTCTTGCTGAAGTGGCAACGTGAAACCTCAGGCACACACACACGATCCCTGGAGTTGAAAACAAAACAAAAAAAAACCATCACAGCTGCCATGACCTTGAACTTAATGTAATGTGTATGTGTACGTATATGATTGCGATGTTGTAAGGTTTGGATTAAAACTGCCTAGACATTGTTGACATTCCCAGGCTTTAGGGACCTTAGAAGTGTTTTTTAAGGCAGACCTAAACAAAATAATGTAGTGGTGCTATTTTTATGTCAATGTTTATATATATGTTTGACTGTTATATACACCAGAGAACATTTTTATCTGAACAGAATCGATCGGTTATAAGATCGTTAACATATTTGTGTCTCTGCAGAAGGTCTGTTCTTTTTGCTGCCACTTAGCGGTGACTCATTATTACTGCATTTCAAACCTTCACAATTCTTTAATTCTCCAGATGTTTCTTGGTGGAATAGTTCAACCAAAAAAATTTTTTTTCCCCATTATAGGCTAAATGACCAAATTAGAGGGGTTTCTGAGCACCAAATAAGACTGCTAAATTAACTACTAAATGTTTTCAGACAGGTTTCCTTAGGTATCAATATCAATAGTATTTTTATTTTATATATATGTTGCCAATTCAGGTCGATAAAAAAAGTAAAAGTATATATATATATATATATATATATATATATATATATATATATATATATATATATATATATATATATATATATATATATATATATTAATCAATCAACCAATAGCGTGGGTTATGGGCGGGGCAATTTGTTTACCAATGATGAATTCAAGCAGAACATTTTATAATTTGGTAATTGTGCCGATATGATAACTTCAAGAATTTGCTTCTTGCGTCCCATGAAAGAAACTAACTGATCATATTTCATCTTTCAATATTTTAAGCATGCGTTCACATCCGAGTACGTACTGCAACAGCGGCCTGCCTCGCCGGTACTCTTTGTAGCGGGTGAATTCCTCTACTGAAGAATTAATCAGACGGCCTGCTGAAATGAACTTTCCTTCTTATTCTACAAAGCTTAAGTGGGCGTTACACCGGACGTGTTCTTTCGTGATGCATCTCGCAGAGCGTTTTTTTTAAAAAAACATTAAAAATTCGTTTCAATTTGAAACATTTCAAACGTACCATTGTTCTCCGTCCTGTTGTTTCTGAACGCAATAACGGCACGTTAGTTTGTGAAATCCTCGTGCTAAAGTCCCCCACCGGCACTTTCAGTTCCCCTTTAGCTTACGTGCAGCTGTAAACCCGCCTCAGAAAACCCAACAGCTTCACTTCCACTTTATTCAACTAATCACTCTCTCTGTCTCTGTCTGTGAGCGTCTGAAGAGCTTCGAATCCCGCGTCACCCAGCATGTCTCTCCCGCAACAGCTGCGCGACGAAAGGTGAGCGAAATCATCTCTTTATTATTATTATTATTATTATTTACTCAATATTCATGGGATCAAATCCGAGGTTACTGAGTAGTAGTAAAGTCGCTTTTAGGGCGTAGTGTTTGTGTACTATTCCAGTTAGCCTTGTAGTTGCGTTTTAATTATGCTGTGGTGTAGCCTAGTTATTATTCTATACAGTAGTAAGCCACCTACTGTACTGGGTGGAGTGTAGGCTGCTATTGAGCAACAACAGGCTAGTCTTAGTTTGGTGTAGTTGGCAAAACCTATATTACACTTGGCGACTAATCCACCATGTCATATCACATCATGTACAGGTCTACTAATCACAAAAACAAACAAAAACACACACCAAAAAAACCCCGCAAACAATATGGGGTAAATAAGTATTATATATACAGTATATGAAATATTTTTGATTCTCTAACAGTTAAAAAATATAAATAAAACCGTGGCCATTATCCACATACGAAGCATTCTTATCACAAAAAGCAAAAATGTAAACGACTATAATAAAGAATATAATCTTTGTTACACACACACACACATTGGTATTTGTGGTTTACGGGGACTCTCCACAGATTTAATGGTTTTAATACTGTACAAGCTATGTGCTATTTCCCTACACCACCCCAACAGACACACATACAGACACAGACGAAAGATGGAGGTTGGATTACTTGGAAAGATGCATTACTTTATTGTAAATTAAGTTTTGTAACATTTTTTCACCTGACAGTGATTTCGATCAGCTTCCAGACAACATTCCAGTCACTGCAACCATTGCCGATATTGAGGAAAAGAAAGGTTTCATTGTTTACTATGTGAGTTTCCCCAGACCTGAAACCCTTTAGTTGACCTTCACTCTAGTCTGCCTGTCTTTTAAAATTTGTCTGCCTTATAGTCGACCTGTGGTTTTTGTATGATTAACAGCATCCAACTGCAAAATACTATTAAATGCCTTAATTTCCAGTCTTAAGTTTTGCACATCCTTGCATTCTTTTTTTTATTATTATTTGTTTGCCTATGTGTCTATGTTGATGTGTTTTGCCATTGTGTCACTTTCAGTGATTTTAAATTTCATACACTACGTCGTAACTTGTGTGCGCTTGCTCTTTATCGCCTTCTTACAGAGGTTCGTAATTGAGGTGAAGACCAAAGGCAACAGTAAATACTTGATCTACAGAAGGTATCGTCAGTTCTTTGCCCTGCACCAGAGTTTGGAGCTTAAGTACTCAGCTGAAGCCCAGCCGGGATACTACACCTGCCAACTACCAACCCTGCCAGGTCTGTGACTAAGCCGCTGTTGCACAGCCTCATCTAAAAAAACAGCGATGTTGAGTCCTGGGGGAAATCTAAGTTCATTAGCACAGGCCACATACACTAACAGCTAACAACCGTTGTCACATCTCAACTACTGTAGGTGCTTAAGGGGATGTCTAGTGCGATTTCATGCATTCTGACTTGTTTACACTGCTAAAAATGAATTCTCATGCTAAACATGACCAAAAAACTATTTTGATGTATGAGTATTTCACTCCAAATACACTCATTTCGGAACGTTTTTCTCGAAACTGACCTTGTATGATACCATAAAGGGAGAAATACCTTTACTTTTCTCGCATACACACGTCAACCAGAGTGAGAACCAGAGCCTGTCCTTCATTGATGGCAGTGGTGCACAGGAATTGTTCGAGATGTTACATTTTTGTTATGACCACAAAATCGACAATGTTACCAAAGATGTGTTTTTGGCTGTGAGGGAAAGATAACCCTGTTCAGATTCCTAAAAAAACATTGTTAAGGGAATTATGTTTATTATTTCACAGCTTGCAGATGATTGTTACGCAAAAGCTTTGCATGCTCGTGACCCTTTGGCTCCACCCACAGCACTTCTTTCAGAGCGTGACTGTTTTTTTAGAGTAGAGGTACAGCTGTATCTTTCTTTTATAAGTCTGTTAAAACTGAAGAAAAATGCAGAATGCAATACTACTCTATAGGCACTGAGATTGGCAGAAGCTGTTTGTGTTATATCCTTTACCTTTTTCGAGATACCTACAACTAAAGTCCATCACAGTTAAAAGATTCAAAATAATTTATTTGTCATTAATCACTTAACCCTATGTCGTTCCAAGCTTTGTTTGTCCTAAAAACACAGTTTAAGATATTTTGGAGCGCAGGAGGAGACACAGAGGAATTGGTGAATTGTTGAATAAAATCTTTTTTTTGTTTTCTTTGTGTATAAAAAAAGTATTCTCGTTGCTTCATAAAATATTATAATGCACCATCCAAAATATCCTAAATTGTGTTCTGAACACAACCAAAGTTTTTAGGGATTTGAAACCAAATGGGAGTAAATGATTTTTCAATTTTCATCCTTTCACTGCACAACCAGAGCTATTGTAATTTGTTTAACAAAACCATGAAATTATTACTAAGCCACCTTAGGCAAGGGTGTACAATCCTGATGCTGGAAGGCCACTGTTGTACAACCTGCTCCAATGTACCTGCCTGGAAGTTGTAATCCTGAAGATCTTGACTAGCTGTGTTTGCTTAGGGTTGGTGCTAGAAATGTGGCCTTCAAGAATCAGGATTGGACACTCCTACTAAGGTCAACTTAGGAGTGCAATGACCATGACGGCAACCAAAAGTCATCTCTCCCAAAACTCAGTATACAAGAAGTATGAGGGGGTGCAACTGATTGACTGATGATAATCTGGATGAGGTTGTATAGATGCATTATAAGAGACTTCAAGTCCTTATGAATTTAGTTGTGGAGAGTTTAAAACAATGTAAGACAATGTTCAAAAACAACAGCAGGCAAGTTTAGGTTTGCCCTATCCTGCTCCTTGAGGGCCACTGTCTTGCAGAATCCAGATACTTATCCTCCAGGAGAAAGATTAGACACCCCAGGGCTGTCACGCTTGTGTTTATGTCTTGTGTTTTTCTGTCTATATGCTCCCCAGGACCTAGTTTTCCGTTATGTATGCCCATATTTGTTTTTTCCTGTTCTTGTTTAGTTTTAATTATGTACCTTTGGTCTACCTGTTTGTTAATTATCTAGTTTGATTATTTAAGCGCTGCGTTTTCCTGAGCGTCCAGTCTCTGGGGCCTTGTGATCCCCATTTTTGGTTATTAAAGACTTTTTATTTTGAAGTGTACCACTCGTTTCCTTGTTCCTCGTCTTGTCAGAGTGTTCAATCATGACAAGGGCTAGATGCAGGAACCAATTTTACGGTCGGAAAAAGGATCATGAGTTCATAAATCACACCGCGTGTGAGCTCTTGCGCTACACCACCTTCCACTGTCCCACATTTGCTGTTCCTCCAGAGTCAAAGTTCGCTCCTTAAGTAGCCTTTGTTCTTGGAGTACTTGAAGTGCTTTCTACAGAGTTACTGATTAACTAGAACTTTTGTGATTGAGAGAGGGAACAGCAGAGACAAGAAACAGGAATTGCATTGCTAGGTAAATTGACCTGAGCAGCATCCTTTTGACTGACCATTGTCTTTCTCTCCTTGTCCTCATCTGCATCCACTTCATCTTTCTACTTACAAACAGTTGCACGCACAAGGAAATATAGTTTAGTTTAAACTTGTTTGAAAGGTCCCAAAGATCTGAGACTCATCAGAACCCTACATCATCAAAAATAATTTTTAAAAATGGAATATGAACTAGTTCTTGATTCAAAAGCAACCCTATAGAAAACGTAACCCATGTCATCGTAATAATGTTATCTACTCTCTAATGTCTTCGACCTCTTTTCTTATCCCTTTTTAATCAGCCTTATGTCTCAGGTCTCTTTCTCTTTGTCTCATGTTCTTTTTCAATGCCCGTCCCCTACCTAGTCTTTGACTAAACAAGTATGTGTGTAATTGAATTCAGCAGGAAGGAGAGGTCGTTCTTTGGCACCCTACCCACTCTTTCATTAAGGTCACCTAAAGACTGCAAGCCGACAGGCTCCGTGACTTTTACATCGAAACGTCTTCAAAGCTATGTGCTAGCTAAACCTGAATAAAAAGTCTTAAATAAAAAGTCTTTAATAACCAAAAATACGAATCACAAGGCCCCAGAGACTGGACGCTATACTCGAGAAAACACAGGGCTTAAATAATCAAACTAGATGATTAACAAACAGGTAGACCAACATAATTAAAACTAAACGAGAACAGAGAAAAAACAAATATGGGCTTACATGATGGAAAACTAGGTCCTGGGGAGCACATAGATAGAAAAACACAAGACATAAACACAAGCGTGACAGCCCTGGGGTGTCTAATCTTTCTCCTGGAGGATAAGTATTTGAATTCTGCAAGACAGTGGCCCTTGAATTAACTTGGAGCCAAGTTAATTCAAACCCAATTATATTACAAATTATGCCTGGACTTACTATCTTCATGACAACTGATTGCTCAAGCCAATGAGTAATATGCATTGATTATGCAATATTACGCAATGAAAATATAATTGGCAAGTTTATATGAGGACATTGTCTGTGCAATGTCTGCTCTGATGCACTATAAAGGGATGTCTCCTTGCTTTGCTTCTGCCATTCAAATCTCACTAGCACTTATTTAATGCAGATTTATAATAAAGAAGCTTATTAGAAAGGATAGACAGCTTGAGAGACATCAATGAGAATTAGAATGATGTCAAAATTGGATTCAAACCAACCTGTTTGAATGGATCCCTTTTCATTTTTTTTTCTTCTCATAATTGGATCCCATAAAGTGCTTTTGAGAATGACCCTCTGACTCTAATGACAGACCCCTCTTCGTTGTTTTCCATTGGGTGAAATCAAAAATACAAATGAGAAAGTAATATTTGGGCGCACATTACGCTAAGCACTAATTAGCTCTAGCACTAAAGAGATTCAGAAGCACCCTTTGGCTAGCTTTTGATTGTTTAGTTTACAAACTAATTTGTTTTGAGACATAAATACTTATTTCTGCCATTTGTTTGTTTCACCACAGGTAAGGTGTTTATGGGGAACAAAAAAGAGATTGCAGAGAGCAGAATCCCAGAGCTCAACAATTACATGAAGGTGACTCAGTCTTGAAATTTCTTAAATGTTTTCAGTTGTATTACAGTCATATTGCATTGGTGGGAGTTGCGCTTTGCAATCGTTGCACTCATGTGTTTTAGGGGTTGAAATCTTTGCAGTGTGAACAGCACTATGTAGAATTGCTAGAAAAAACTGTTCCTTTTTTGTTACTTCTCTTTTTTTCATTCTCTGTCTGCTTAATTTGTAGGTTTTGATTTAATCCTTCAACTATAGGAACATTGAGCCTATGAACTTTAACCAAATGTGTGGATGTAAAGAGCATTCTTTATTCTAAAAGTCATGGAAATTCTCACCACAGTGGAGTTTTCATCTCATCTCAAATGCCATTTTCTGTTCACTAGCATTCAATACCACATTTAAATATGGCATTCATCTGAAAAAAACCCCACACGTTTCATATCATTTCCAGTGAAAAACATCCAACTAAACAAGTCTAAACTCTCTCTCTTTCTCTGTTTTTTAGAGGTTGCTTTGCCTGCCTACCTGGGTACTCTTGGATGATCTGATACGGATGTTTTTCTATCAGACCGAGTCGGACAGCCAACAGGTCCCCCGGGCCCTGCGCCGCCTGCGGCCCCCCACACGCAGAGTGTAGGAGCCTACCCACAATGCCTCATTTCTCCTTCCAGCACTTCACTGTGTACTTTTACTGCTTCTACACTTCACTGCTGTTCTACTAACTTTCTCCTGTCGTTATTCAATAGAAAAGTTTTGTGGATCTGCCAATCATGTCTATGCGTTTAATTTCTCGTTTAATGTGATTAAACACAGAGCAAGTGGAAACTTTAGCTGCTTCTGTGTCTAAAAGAGCACCGTAATGTCTCAGAATAGGCGGTTTGACAAGATCCAAATCAAATGTTCTAAGACCAATTCATCTTAGCTTAAGGTGTTTTTAGAGAAACATCCAAAATTTATTTAAATGAAACTTGTGCTGTCAATTGAGAAAAACTTTTTTCAAATAAGCTATTATACTGCAGTAATTTAACTAAAATCACTTTAAATCTTTAAATTAATGTGGAGTAAAGTACAAAAATAATTGTTTAAATTATAAAATGATAAAGACTACAACACACTGACATATTTGTGAATACAATTGAAAAGTATGCGCTACGAGCACAGTCGAAAGGCTTTCAGGGCAGAAATGGCCTGACAACATCTCATCTGACCACATCATCTCCAAGCTACAAGCTAATTTTAACAAGCTAATTTTGACAGCATTAAAGGAATCATAAGATGAGTCCCTGGAACTACAAAAGAGGAACTTCTGAGCAATAAAATTCTGATTTAGGTCTTTCACTTTGACTGTCTTGTACTCAAACACTTCTTGTAGAAAACACTTCTTCTCCTGTTATTCATTTGTAGTTCACAATGCTCTTTGTTTCTCTCTCTCTTACTAGAAAAACTGTAAAGCCCAAAACGGACCTTCTCTCCGCACCCAGAGCAGAGGTATACCAGCGTTTCCTTGGAAACACTTTCAGTAACAGCCTACACACTACATACTACACACATACTTGCATGCTCAAGCATGCAGGCACCACACAAAGCTCTGACATTTGGTCAGGAGGTTATTACACAACACACCTTAAACTTTTGTTTCAAAACTCTCACATTTTGTCAGAAGATTATGACAAAACGTTGTGGAGGCTGAGACTCACGATGTTGCAGTGTCACTTAGAGTTTGCTTTGTGTTTATGGAGAATTCTGAATATATGTATATATAATTTGCTCAAAAATATGCTGTCGATTTTGACCAAACGTTTTGTGGCCAGGCCCATAACTGTTAAGCGTTAAACTTCAGCATCTTAATTAAACCTCAACTTGTGTTAAGGACAGGAATATCTTAAATTATGCATCTTGTTAAGTATTCTGTTACTATTCATCACACATTTTGACAAAAAATTCTCATCATCTATGAGTGAAGGAAACACCTAAGTCATACTTAGACTTGAGGCCAGTACGCAACCACCCACAACACCCTAGCAACTACCCTGAATACCTTAGCAACTGCACAGCAGTCCACTCAAATCCACTCAGAACACCCCAGCATCCACACAGCAAGTCCTGGCATGCACCCAAAACACCCCAGCAATCATGCCAGCGAGTTTCGTGTCTGCAAACACCACAGTGTTTTTTGTGGAAAATGTCAAAATCTAGTTTCCTAATACTATGACAGCTTACTTGTGTGGTTTTAATTACTCATCGTTTGATAGATATACAGTGATGACACTGAATCTGTACTATTCCTCTTATTCAGACAAAGAAAGAGACATCTGTGTCTTTCAGCTTTCTAGGTCAGATCTTTGCCCCATTAACGGTTTCTGCCCTGTTCTACTTCTTTTGCTAATTCCTTTATCCTTTTTTCCTGAGCTGCTTTTTTAAGGGACAGTTCACCAAAAAAGCGAAAAATCTGTGATCATTTACTTACCCTCGTGTCATTCTAAATCTTTCTTTCTTCCAAAGATTTTTTTTTACATAAAATACAGATCACAAATGGCGTTTTTCAAGCTTCAAAAAGACATAAAATCAGCATGAAAGTGTTATACGTTCAACTTTTGCATTATATATCTGATTCACTGAATCAGTGAGTTGAACTTGTGAACTAGATCTGAATCATGAATCAAATTTTAAAACTGGATTTGTAAAAGAAATTGACCTTACTGAACTGAAAGATCTGATTCAAAATTACACAAAATTGGCTATTTGTTATCACGAGTCAGGCTGATCTTGTTCACAAATTCAGTTCACAATTACTCATAATGAATAAGTATGGACTCTTATGTTGCTTTGAAGCTCGAAAGCCTTAATCTCCATCCATTGTAATCGGATGGAAAAGAGCAACCAGGACATTATTCTTAATATTTTCTTTTGTATTTTATGGAAGAAAATGTCAAAAGGGTTTGGAACGGCATGGGGGTTGAATAAATGATAAGTATTTTGAATCATGTTTGTGTTCTTTAATGCTTTCTTTGACCCTCTCTCTTCCACTTACTTCTCAGTCACGTTTCTTCAGCCTCTCTCTCTCTCTCTCTCTCTCTTATCTTTCTCCTTGTTTTAATATATTCTCTGCTCTTTTTTTCACGCTCTTCAATTTATCCTTCCATCCCTCCTTTAATCCCTCCCACTCTTCCCTCAGAGTTCACCCATCAGCCTTGCTTTCTTCTTTCACTTTTTCATCCTTTAATGCATCCCTCACTCTTTGTCCTCTGGAGTGCTTGCACAGTTTCATGCATTTTTTTTCTTTGTGTCCCCCCAATGCTGTCATACCTTATCGTCATTTTATTATTCCATGCACACCATATGTGACCACAAAGAAGTGGCATAAAACATGATTTATATCCCATGCCCATCTGTAGCTGAGGGCAAAAGGGCGTGTGAATTTTAATGCGTGTGGTGATTTAAAATTGAATAGAATTATGTTTATACTTCCACTCTGCAAGGTGGCGCTATTGTAAATAAACCTGATTTTGCAAAATCTCATGGCAGTTCAAAACAATTTTACCTTTTATGATCTCACCTGTTTGTTTTCTGACGTTTTTTGAACAAAATTTTTAAGTTTTAAATTTAAATTTTAAGATTGATTCCCAATTTCTCTTTGCCCTCCATTATGTAGACAAACTATGGCATTGATTGAGCCCAAAGGTCAAACTCTGTAATGCTTTTCAACCTTGACACGCTTCCAACACACACACACCCATCTTTTATTATCTCCTTAAAACATTTCTCTCATGATATCCTGTCCTGATGTAGATCGATGTAGCAGGTGTGCGGATAAATCTCACACGGTGCTGGACATTTGTCTTCATACGCTCATGTGAGAGCACATGATTCAAAGCACGCTGCTCTCCACATGGAGATCGCAACATAAGAGTCTCCGGCCTTATTCTGCTGTGGACGTGTGGCCGGGAGAGAGAGAAAGTGACAGATTACACTTCTCATAACACCAGATAACAACAAAAGATCTGGAAAGCAAGACCGGGAAAGATAGATATGTAGGTGGTGTCGCTTTGCTGTTAAATATCTGGGAAAGGCTGCAGGTTCGAACTTTTAAGGGGATGATTCATGAGCTGTCACTGTTGTAGCCTTGAGCAAGATGGCTTTATTTGGAAAAAAATCATATAAATTTAATCCAGTTTGACTTACTTTCTTCCATAAAGGAAGTATGATGTTCAGGCTGCTCTTTTCCATGAATCAGAAACACCATAAAAACGGTCCATATGCCTTCCATGTTAACACCAGATCAGTAGCATCTAAAATCTGATCGCGACATTCGATATGTAAAGGCTGAAGTTAAAATGTAAATTTGAGAGCAGTGAAATGTTGGCACAAAATGATCATATGGTTTCAGAAGACTTTGGATATAGCATAGTCATGTTGTCCACATTTATGGAACTTCTTTGTAATTTTTGGAGTTGGTACCCCATTTTTAGAAAAGAACAGCTTGATTATTCTTTAAAGTTTTTACATTTGCATGCCACATATTCTCATGCCATTCTCAAGCAATTAAATGAATCCAGGTTTCTGAAATGACACTGATCCTGTAGTTAAAAATATGCATTTGCACAAAAAAAGTGTCATGTACAAAACACAGAATCTGTTACTTCATTCGTTGTAGGATGGCTCTAAAATATATGGCCATTTCCTGGGACTCACAGGACACAAGACAGGGAGCTTGATTGAAAACCAAAGCCTTTTCTTTCCTTCGTGTCACTGTAAGGAGTTTAGACAGTAAGAGTGAGCCATTATAAGGAGATCGGAGATAATGTTTCAGTAGATCTGAAAGGACTAGAGTCTTTCACCTCGGCTATCAGAAATACTGTTACCGTTATGAGCGTTCTAAGATAAGACATTTTAAGCATTATATACTCACATATAATAACGTTTAAGCATTAAAGTCGGCTATTACTGATTATATGCATTCACACTTGCACATTATTGTGTTTTCACGGCTATTTTCATGGACCACTTTGCAAAGGACAGCTATTTCACACCTGATCTTGGCCGATAGCTCGGGGCGAGAGTCCCAGAGTTCTTGTTTTGGATGGTTATCCATCTGATAAAAGAGATGCATTTATTCTAGCATACTTTTTGTTGATTTAATCTCAAGTTCTTAATATTTCGCTCATTACATTTGCAAATGAACGGCTTTTATGAGCATTGATAAGCAGGTTAATAACTGACACCCATTCTTGGTTAAACTCTTTTGTCATGTGTCATGGCCCCAGAGAGTGATCTCTTCTCTTTATATCCTGCTCTGATCCCCCAGTTGAGAGGAGCCAATCTGGGTCACTCATTTAGGTAGGAAAAAACACCTCCCTCTCCTCCCTTTTGGCCGGCCACGTGCTAATGAGCTCATTTCGGAGGTCATTGACTCCTTAATTGAAATCAGAGTGCTTTGTGACCCCCAGAGTCGTGCTATAATTAGAGATGTTCTCTGACTCCTTGATCCCATGTGGAAATAACTCTCTGAATATGACCGAACGGGAAAGACCCCTTCAATGGAGTGCTGCTAAGTGAAAGAGATTGATAACTATTTGTGTCTGAGTATTATTTTGGTTAAATGTTTCCTTTTTTTGTTCACACCACAAGCTGACATATTTGGCCAACATAGCTTGCACTTTCTTCATCACAAACTTCTTTTTAGGTTTTTTTAGTTGATCTATCTCAGTTTGTTCTCGACCTAGTTCTCTTCGATATCGAGTGCAGCGCAAGCCCTGAGGTCTTCATATCACTTAATTCGTAGTTTTCAGCTAATATGGTGACTTATTGCTAACTAGATTGCCTAACTGAAAGCACATATATGTCACCTAGGTATCTATTTACTATTTTTTTCAACTGGAAGACATATTTCTTTGCTCCCTTTGGATGTCTTTTTGAGACGTTTGATTTAGACTGTCAGTGTGCTCTTTTTAAAAATGTTAAAAAGTGTTTGTGCACAATAATTTAAGTGTGAAGCACTTGCTAACAAAAATCTTGGAGATTCATACTAGTGCATTGAAAGTGTTATAATTATAGGAAAGCTTATTTTTAGGCTTTGCTTGTTTGTAAGCGATTTACACTGCTATCATGACACTCAGCGGACATTTTGTTTTCTGTTGGCTTGATAATGCAATGCTACTTTTTAGTAGATATAACCTATAAATGGTAGAATATATATAAAAGAGATTAAAAAAACCCAATCACAATTCAGTATGTAAATGAGGAAAAGCAGATAAGGAGACCAATTGGTGGTTACGCCATTGCTTGTTTAAACAATAAACATTATATAATGTACACTGTAATTGGACCCCACTGGCTTCCACTGTATGGAAAACATATCCTTCACAGCATATTCTTTTGTGTTTCACAAGAGAAAGTCAAACTGGTTTGGAAGAACAAGATTTTGAGCAAATGCTGACAGAATCTTTTTTTCATTTTTGGGTGTTCCTTTAAGTATAATCCTTTAAATGTTTACTGGAATCCCTGACCGAAATTATCTAGAAAGTTTGAATGTGGCCTGTATGTTTAAGATGGAGCAACTGAAAAAGAAGACATTGAAAAGAATACGAGTTTCAAAAGAATGCTCCCTTGCAGGGGACGGTTGCAATGCTAATGCTACTGAGAGCTTTTCTCAGTGCTAGGCTAATTAGCACATATATTACATTGGGAAAAGGGGGGAGGAAATTGCTTTGTCACATTTCCACATAGCAGAGTGTGTTTGTGGCACAATCTCACACATTTCAAAGTCTTGTTTAATTTCCAGTGTGGTTTAACCATGCAATAAAAAGACAAGAGACCAGGCGCAAAAGAAAACGTAGTCCAATATGAGAAAGGTGTTATTTTGTTGTTAGTTTTTGATATTAGTCCGACATCCTGCAGTTGGTTATAGCAGGATTTTTCTAGTATTGTCGGGTTGTCACATTTCTAAGTGTTAATTTGTACTATCCTCTTTCAAATGGAATATCGGAACAAAATTCCATTCGCCCTAAAATGGTCTAATTTAGACTTTACCGTGGTGTGGCTGAAGAAGCCAATTATTACACTGAGTTACTTTCCTGCACTATATAACAAAGTTAGCCCACACAAATGACCCAAAAGCCATTTTTAGGGTTTCACAGCAGCAGCGGTACTGAAATAGTTTCTTCATCTGATGTTACTGAGCCTGCGCTCAGAAGCTTGCTCTGTACTGTTGACTTTGTGGAGATTTTCACATCGAGTTTTGGCACAAATTGTATCTTTCTGTTCAGAAGCTGCCTACGAGCGTGCACGGACATACACACATGCGTGCTCACACTTAAAGCAACTGCCAAGATGTAATTAGCTGGTAACATCTAACACGTCTCACCTACACACTCCTACTCATGCAAACAAACCAAGCGACCCACAGCTCAGCAGATTTACAGCATTATCTAAACATACAGAGATGGCGGAGTGAGAACAGATGCCCACTCATGCCCATCACACACGCGCACACATGCAAGTAGTGTGTTAGCGTACAGTTACGCACGCCACTTTGAAACAGCAGTATACCCTACGGCGATCCGTGGCAGTAGTGCATTGCAGTAGCGTGCATATTTAAGTTTATATGTTACATACATAAATCTGAATAATGTTTATAATTATATATAAGAATTTGTCATATATTAATTTACAATTTTTTATATAGCTCTATATTCTTACTATTTGCCTTTCAAAGTATATTTTGGCTTAAAAGAAACTAAGTTTGTACCTGAACAAATCGTAACTGAGAGCTCCATTCTATCCCTTGAGAAACGCAGGAGCTTCTCTGGAGTAATTGACCTTGGTTTCTTTTGATTTAACTAAGCTTGAAGGATTGACATTGACATTGGAGGACACACACGTTCTCTCCTCTGTTCACACATCACTCCTCTTCATCACATATATATCTCATATCGCACTCTCCTCTTTTATTATTGATTTTCACAAATTTTTCTGAAGTTTTTTTTTTTTTTTTTTTTTTATGATGTATAAACACAGCCTGTACTTAACAGCGCTTTTATTCATTAGTTTTTCTATTATGTTGGGAAACTTCCATTGATTTCCATTAAATTTCAGTTCGAAAATTCTAAATATTTTTCTAAAATTCATATATTCATGTTTATGAATACAGTATTAATGCGCCATAATATTTACCCTACTACATGTCCAAAAACATGGTTTCTGGACACTCATAATGGTAACTGAGAAATACTTTTTTGAGATTTTAGTTTAATCTCAAAAAGCATGGTATCTGGACATGTTAATTAAACATGGTGTTCTTCAAAGAATAGGTAATGGTAATATTATTCTTTGTACTTATGTAGACCCATTTAGATCATGGTGAATGTCTAAGACTATAAAGATGTGCATTCAAAGTTTTTTCATAGTACATGCATATATTTAATAGTTCTACGGTTGTATTTTTACACATATGCAACAAAACATTGTATTACAATCCGTTACAATTACAATGGCTGGTTTTTGGACATATTTTAAATAATATGCTTAGAAGAATTGGTATTCACATGGTATTCAATGAAGTACTATTTAGCTGGAGTCAAAAAAGAAAAATACACTTCAGACATTTTATCTCTACATGTCTCTCTTCTTGTGTATAGCAGCTTTACTCCTGAATTTTCATATTGCCACTTTGTATTGTAGTTTTCTTTTCTTTTACAAGCATCCTCTCATCCTATTTCATCCAACACTAAATTTTTTCTCATTCACTCTCTTCAAAGTTCTTTGAGAATGAGGATCTCCTACCTGCAGCTTGGTCTCACTCAGGATGTGTTTCACTCTCTTTTTCTCTCCGGTGTGTGTGTGTTTCCCGCTTGCGTGTCCTCGCTGTGTGCGTGTGTGTGTTAGGCGGTGTTTGACTTCAGTGGCAGCGGACGCCTGGAGCTCAGTCTGAAGGCTGGAGATGTGATCTTCCTCCTGCGAAGAGTCAACGCAGACTGGCTCGAGGTGAGAGAGAGATATGGAGAGAGAAGGATAACAGGATGGAAGCAGAGAGAAAGGTAGAAGAAGATAGGTAGGCAGAAGGAGAGAGAGAGAGAGGGAGAGGGAGAGGGAGGAGGGTTTGTAAGAGAGAAAATGGGAGGGAGGGAGAGAGAAAAAGAATGGAGCAGCGTGATCTCATTTATGTATATTTGGAGGCATTTTTATGTAAGTTTAATTATAGCACACATACATTTGTATATTTGTGTCTGTAATGCTACTTCTAAGAGGAGCTTCTTAAACTATGCTTAAAACAGTAGATATGGTAACGGCTTAATTGATTGTAAGTTAAACAAAAATGTAATTTACCATCCCTGAATCAATTTTTTACTGTATGTGTGTGTCTATACACATACTAAATATACACAGTAAACATATATTATGTGAATAAAAACTTTATTTTTGGATGCGTTTTTATCGCGATTTAATAGTTTGACAGCACTATTAAATTCACGTATGTACAGTAGATGGCGCAGCTCAAACAAGTTGCATGACGAACGTGATGAAGAAAAAAAAAATTAACAATACTCAACATTAACAAAAAAGAAATGTCATTTTTGCTTATTAGTATGGTTGAATTGGATCATCGAAGGTCAGTAGCAAAGACACTGGTTAATAAAATGAGATTAAATGAGTGTCACGAGTCTCTAATAAAAGAGCCAGATGCAGTTATACGCTTAAACAATGTTTATTATAGAAGATCACAATCCAGGAAAGCCACAACATATTCTGTTGGGCGGAAATCAATCGGCAGGCGAGTGGCTGCTCACACAGAGGAGTGTGTGAATATGTGTCCAAGGACAGGAAGGAATGGGGAGGGGATGAAGCATACCAGTGGAAGGTTGTTTAGAAGATTTGTTTCGAGCGCAAACCTCGCAAGCACCCTTAAACTGATTGATGTCCTCAGCCATTGCTGGCCACCAAGAATGCTCACGGGTGGCTATCAGCAACCTCCTCACACCAGGATGACACATGAGTTTGTAAAAGTGACCCCATTGCGAAAGACGCCAGTGCTGGCTGTATCAGGGCAAATAACAAACCTGCAGGCACCTCAACCCCGGCTAGAGCTCGCCTGACCTAACCCTGGACTCCCCAGGCGACTGGCCCCCAAAACACGGTCTAAAGGCAAAAAAGTGTCAGAAGGAGGCTCGTCGACACATGCGTCAAACTACCAGGACATAGTGTCTGGCTTAATATTTTTTGAACCCGGTCTGCTAGATAGCACAAAGTTGACAAGAGTTCCCTGCGGGCCTGACTCGAGCATTTAGCTGACTGAATGTACTCCAGTTTCCTATAATCCCTCCAAACCAGAAATTGAACAGCCATCCCCTCCAACCAGTGACACCAGTCTCCCAAAGCAAAGCATAAAGCCAGCAGCTCTCTGTTACAGACGTCGTAATTTCATTTTGAGGAAGAAAGGCGATGCAAAAAATAAGCATATGGATGTAGCTTATTATCACGAGGGATATCTGGGAAAGAACTGTTCTGACACCCACTTCTGACACATCAACCTCCAAATTTCCCATAAAACGGCTGTAAAATTTGGTGAAATCCAATAATTATTAAAAGAATTATCTTGAGCCGGGTACCGGCCAGTCAGAGACGGCTCTTACCTTTGCAGTTTCCTCTGCTGAGATGACAGACCCCAGTGACTGAGCATGAAAAGTACATTTCTCCGCCTTCACTAACAACTGATTCTCCAACAACCGCTGAATGCTGGACGTGCACCTCGAATGAACGAGAAAAAATTTGAATGCCATCCAGGTACACAAAGACAAATTTGTTAATAATATCTCTCAGCACGTCATTTACAAGTGCTTGGAAGACAAAGGGCAAAACCGAATATTCTAAATTCCCTGTAGGTGTATTAAAAGCCGTCTTCCAATTATAAACCTCTCTAATCTGAACTAGATGATAAGCATTGCATAGATTTTGTGAAAAACTTTGGACTCTGCAGGACCTCGAAGGCTGTAGACCGGCATTTAGGTCCTGGAGGGCCACTGTCCTGCAGAGCTTAGCTCCAACCTCAAACAAACACACCTCCCTGTAGCTTTCTAGTGATCTTAAAGACCTTGATTAGCTGGTTCAGGTGTGTTTGATTGGGGTTGGAGCTAAACTCTGCAGAATAGTGGCCTTCCAGGACCAAATTATTGTTGTTATTTTTTTCTTAAGTCAAAAAAGATAAGAAAAACCTTATACAATGGGAACAGAAGAAGAATGAAATAAATACAATTCTATTTCGTCCTGATGGTAACCACACTCACCGGGCCAGTGATCTAAGTAACTTCCAAACGTTGATGTTCAATACGAGAATGAGCAGTGATGGGAGATGAAAGAGAATAAATAGTAAGGATGTTTTGATGAGCCCAATTAGAGTCTACAAAATTCCCCTTTAAACCCTTGATCAATAAGTGCAGAACAGTTAACAACTTATCTATTCTGCAACGCTGAAACAAGGAGGAGAGTACGAGAACGAACCGATGGAGTACCGACCACCAGGACTCGGTTGGCTACGTGACTCCATGCGAGAATCCAAACGAATACACTGGGGTCAGTGATGTCATCTAACAGTTACGGGGGACTGAGAAAGATATGAAAACAACACACTTAAATAAGAAGGGAATTAATAAGAAAATAACAAACAGCTGCGAAACGCAAACAGTTCAATGCTATCCCCTGAGTTTGCATTTCCTCAAAATTATTAAAAACTCTCTATTTTGTGCAGGTGAGATGAGCAAATACATATTCATATTTAGTCTAGAACTGCAGCAGCATTATGTTCACACAGCGCACACAATTTTTTGACATGACAAAACAAGAGCTGTTAGTCAAGACATGGGAAACAAAGTAATGGCATTTCTTTTTTGAAAAATAACTCGTATATTTCCTTTAAAAGGTTTTTAAGATTAAAAAGTAATTACTTTATTTACAATTACTGTACTAGTTGCTTGAAAAAAGTAATCTGATAACGTAACCTGTGTTACTTGTATTTCATTTGCACCAACAGTGATTATTATAGTAGTAATAACATTACAATACAAATAATTGTATACTATATATTAATGTATATTACTAGTAGTGCCAATGATTCTAAAATTAAGATTTAGCCTTTTTTTTTTCCAATTTTTTTAGGATTTGAATTTTTTTAGATAAGTCTAAATACATCCTTACACTGTAAAACGATCAATATTTCTAAATTATTATTTTTTTAAACTTTTGGCAGATGCCTTTATTCATATTGTCTTGCATTCAGGGTCTATGTTTAATTAGTTTATACATTGTCTGGGAACTAGTTTGAGCTAGAAACACCTTTTATATTAGCATAAACATTGTAGTTTCTTGCTTTTACGTAACTTTTATTAGTCACATCTGGATTTTAATTGTTATAAATTTTGCCATTAAAGTGACCTGTTTTTGCAAAGGATTTGGCCGTTTCAGTTCTGATTGACCTCAGAGGTTGCACAAAAAAATCTTTAATGTTTTCAAATGTTAGAGCGTTCAAAATTGATACACTGATATTATACATTTAACGTCTATCCAAATAAAACAAGTGTCTCTACGCTGTCCATCAAAAAACCTACAAATATACATCGCTCTAGGCAGAGATACAGTATCATAAGAACACGATGGATGAAGGTATTCGCAAAAAAAGGAAGAAGGGAGTAATTCAGAGAATAAAGTGATTGAGGGGGCACTAAAAAGATTGTGTTGTGAACAAAGAATGATGGTGGAAAAGACATAAAGGCGAAGATGAGAGACGTTTATGTATTAGTGTGTGCGACACTGAGAGTGAGAAGATCTGATGGAGAAGATCTGATCTGGAAACACATACACACACTCACTCACATGGTTTTTATGAGTTAGATAACCGCAATCTTTTCAGATTATGACAATAAAGGAGAACGATTTGACCTGAATTGAATTCCGTGGGACAGAAGGAGAGAGAGGGAAAATTGGATATTGCATAGACATGCAGTGGACCCTCAAATAACATTATCAAGATGAGAGCTGGTGAAAGAGAAAGATCAAGCCGTAACTCGCTATTTCATTGGCTTTTTTTTATTTTACTTGAATGCCCCAATGTATCTGAAGGTCAGGGGCGCAGCGGCCATTATTCCTGCCACTTCTGAGGACATTTATACTCCTGCATTATTGTGTCCCTCCACCTGTCTTATCGGTTCATCTCCCCTAAAGATACAAGAAAGCATCTCACAGTGATAGATAGATTTGATTGGGTCGGTCGGTCAGTTGATTGATTTATTGGTAGGTTGGCTGGTTGATTGGTTTGAGTGATTGATTGATGTGTTAGTCAGTTGATTTATAAATGGATTGATTGATCGGTTAGTTAATTAATTGATTTGTTGGTTGATTGGTTGATCCATGGATTGATTGGTTGGTTGGTTTGAGGGATTGATTGACGGCTCTTCATCTGCTCATGCCTTGTCTTCTCTCTGTAGGGCACAGTGAGAGACAAAACTGGAATCTTTCCCGAGTCGTTCGTGAATATTATTAAACCTCTTCCCGAGAGTGACTCTGATGAAGAGGGCGGAGCTTCCAAAAGCGGAAAACATACTCCGAGTTCATACAGCTGCCTGCGCTGCTATCTGCTGCAGCCAGAGGGCATCGACACAAGGTTACACACACACACACACACTCACACATTCTCAGTTCATCTAAAAGCATTACCTTTTTAATCAATAACACGCAACCACCATGTACTATTTCTCAGCTAATGTGGTGCTTATTGTTTGTTCAAGGGACATTTGTGTTGAGGAAGATCTCTCCATTCAGCCATCTTACGAAGATCTGCTTTCCAGAATGAGGTACTTCATCCTTGTTCAGTTTTCTAATCAGGTTGCTCTGTTTGATGTTGCAGGCTCTCAGTGTGCCTCAAAATGAAAGCATACAAGAAAACCTCATTAATTGAATATTATACCATTTAATACTGTTAGAGCCCTTTAATCAGTTTATGTTTGCATTTATTCTTTCGTTCCCATCATTAGAATCTTTAATTCTGCCGTTCATCTTACACTAAGGAGAGCTGTCTTTCTTACTGAAGTCTCTCTTTAATATTCATACCATTTTTCCTGGCTTAACTCGAGCGAGAGTGGAGGAAAGGATGCGGTAGAAAAGAGAGAAAAAAAACATTCAGGAGTGAAAGACAATCTTTTTAAATGTCAACATTTTTAGTCTGACCAGCAGAATGCACATTAGAAAACAAAAACACTATTTTTGTACAGTGTAATAATTATGAATTATTTATTTATTTTTTTTAATTTCTTAAATCTAGAGAATGTCTGGCAGCAAGCTCTTTTTGACCTGCATATCTATCTATCTATCTATCTATATATATATATATATATATATATATATATATATATATATATATATATATATATATATATATATATATATATATATATATATAAAAACATCTGTGTGTTCAAAATGTAAAGAAATGCTTATATTACCATACTGGCCAAAGCTATAACAAAACAAGGCATTAATTATGTTTGTTTTACATTTTTTAAATGAAAATGAACATCACTTGTAAACAATGTAAACTTAACCGACTGCTTCACTTCCACTTTGTCAAGTTTAAAAGCATAGGTAAATGTAACAATAAAATAACAAAACGCATAAATAGACATATAGAAAATGTAGCCTAAATATAAAGACATGTTAATTTAATATGTTTTAAATATAATTTGACTATATGTCATATTTAATTTCATAATTAGATTTGCAACATGCTATTATTTTTGATTGCTGGTTTATTTTTCAGATTGTTTTTACAATTGTTTTACAACACCTATGTATTATATTATATTATAGTTTTTATTAATGTAATGTATTTTGTTTTCTAAGATATTTAAAAATATATAATATTTTAATAAATGTTAATTGTAATTTTTAAATCAAATTTAAATGTTATTAAATAATGTAATAAATTCAGTTGTTTTTTTAAACAATTTTTTTTGCAGTAATTGTAAACTAATAGATTTTATTCCAGTTATTTGAATATAATATTATTAATTACTAAAATTAGGTATTAGATTAGTATTTTTATGGATAAAATTAATGTAACATTAATTATTAACAATATAATAAATAGTAATGCATCTTTTTATTATTCATTAGTGCTGTCAGATGATTAATCGTGATTTATCACATCCAAAATAAAAGTATTTATGCATAATAATGCATAACAATATTTTACATATAGTGTTTGTATGTTTTGAAAATATATTAAACGATTAATCACATCCAAAATAAGTTTTTGTTTAAATAATATATGTGTGTACTGTGTATATTTATTGTGCATATATAAATACACACACATACATATATTTACTTAAGAAAAATAGGTTATATTTATATTTTATATATAAATGATATGAATGTAAATTTAGACATGTAAAAACATCTATATATATATATATATATATATATATATATATATATATATTTATATATATATATAATATATATATTTAACAGCACTATAAATATATTTAATTTGATATATATGTAAAACGTTTATTTTGGATATGTTTAATCACGTTGTTGTTTAACAGCACTAATAAATATATTTAATTTACATATATGCAAAAACATTTATTCTTTTGTATTATTTATTTTATACTACTTATTTTAAACTAACGGTATACACACTAGTAAATTACAAACAATTCATGATGTGCTTTATTGTCAACATTCATTGCAGTATAGAAAACAGATACGAGAAAACAAGAGATACTAATTAGCATAAAAAATGATCTCAATGCAGGATTTTTTTTCCAAAGTACTTTTTATTTTTTTCAACAAACACCACAGAGCCCCCAAAACCGATGTTTCGAGGGCCGCGTGTCGAACAGCGGTGGATTAATGCTTAATGATAAACCTCATTTGCATTATGACGAATATACATGAGGCTAATTTACGTAAAAGTCACATGACTGCCGGCACAATATGTAAGCCTGAAAAAAATTGCATTATGCTAATTATATTTGCACTTGCCGTGACCTCTAAACTGCTACGCAATTAGTTTCTCTCCGTTTACCCCCTCAGGGATGTCTTTCAAGAGAAAGATATTGCTTTGAACTACCGGGACCCTGAGGGCGATCTGATACGGATATTAGACGATGAAGACGTCACCCTCATGGTGCAAGAGAGCAAACAGACGGGGTCAAAGGTTAAACGGCCCGTGAATCAGTTTCCCTGGGAGCTGCTGGTCACCCAGGCCAAAGATCTGACCGTCTACAGCACCGACTATTGAAACGAGCCGACGACGCAAACCGTTGCACAGAATTTCTTAGTTTACGTGGTTTTCAAATTGAAAACTGTTCATGTAGGGTTTACCCAATAATATGACAGATTTTATTGCGTTTACTCAACCTCGAATCATTTGTGGCTTTTGAAGCAGAATCGTTTGAACCAGTCTAAATGATTCATTTATGAATCAGATTGAATTCACTGGTAATCACTGAAAATTAACAGCTTAATCAACAAAAAAATTTAATGACTTTAGATCAGTGTTATTATTAACTATTATTATTTTTTATATACAGTTCATTAAGATTTTTGATCATTGTTTTTGTGTGTTTTTCTATTATTGGTTTGCTTTTTTATGTCTGCATAAATTTTAGTTTTAGTTGTCTTAGAATTTTAATTTAATCTAAACAAAGCCTTGGCAACTAGATAAAAAAAAGTGTTTTTTTTCCTATAATTTTATTTAGTTTATTTAGCTCCCTTTAGTTAAAATAAACAAACATAATAAATTTACCCCTGGTGACTGAAATGAAGGTTTTATTTTATCATATTATTATAACATTTAATGTCAACAGCAAAACAAGGTTTTTATCATTTTAATTTTAGCAGTGCTGTCAAATGATTAACTGCGATTAATTGCATCCAAAATAAAACTTTTTGTTGATATAATATATATGTGTGTGTGTGTGTACTGTATACATTTATTAAGCACATAAATGCAAACACATGCGTATGTATTTGTGAGAAAAATATGCTATGTTTATATATTGTATTTATATACATTTTATGAATAAAAGTATATTATTGTATATATGTGTGTGTGTATATACCTAATCAATATACACAGTACACACTTATGTAATATGTAAACAAAAATGTTTATTTTGCATGTAATTAATTGTTGGACGGCACTAAAATTTGTTCTGTTTAGCTATAATAACCTTAAATTCATAAGCACATGTTTATTATTGTTGAAGTTGAATTTAAGGATGAGTAAAGTGACGAAACTTTAATTTCCGGTTGATAAGTTCTTTAACACAACCAGTATTTAATAGTGGAAGCTGTTGCTGAATATATTGTCTAAATTTCCAGTGATTTTCTCAGTATCGGTGGTGAGACGTTTCACTTTTCCTGATTTGGTGAAGCGTTCAACCAACTTCTTCTTTCAGTTCCTTTCGTTGCCGGAAAAAAGCTTCTCGTAAATCATGGTTGTGTGGTGCATCTTGACTGACGTGACACAATTACTTATGTGTAAATTATACACATTCGTTTAAGCAAGGTTTGGTGCTGACATATATCATCACACACACACACACACACACACACACACGGTTACTCTTTAGGCATGTGTGAGTTTGATTGATCTATCTATTCTCAACCTGAATGAATCGCAGCTAATCGTTAGCCGTGTTTGCTAAAGCAAGTTTCACTAACACGTCACTCGCAGAGTTAGTGATTTCAGCAAAGCTCTAGCGATATTAAACCTACTATACGCTAAATATGAGCGAAACAATGTAATATGATTGTCACAATTGCCTTGCATGGTGAAATGAAGAACAACGAGACGTGGGTTGAACTCAAAGTATCAGTCTTTAATGATCTAAAAGGGTAAATCAAAGCAGGAAGAGACACATAGTAAACACAAACATCAACATTTAATAGACTAGACTGGAGAAAACACAGGGTTTAGTGATAGAACAATAAGAATAAGAGCAGAAAAAAAAAAAAATGAATATGGGCATACAAGAGGGAAAACAAGGTCAGTGACAACACAAACACAAGCCTGACAATAATAATGTAAAAGAATATAGTTCCAAACAATGCCATATTTTCTATTCTGGTGTAATACTTTTTAATAACACTATTGATACTTTTATATTCATGTTTAAAATGTAAAAAAAAAAAAAAAAAAATAGTAATATATTATTATAGTAATTTATATTCTATTTATATTTAAACTAATACATTTTAGGTTTTACTATAATTTCATATAAAATTGTTAAATAAAGAATAGAAAATAAGATATTCATTATTGACGTACTTTAATGTTAGTTCATTTTAATATCTAAAACATGCAAACGTCTAAAACATAAATCTAATAATTATTTATTTTTATATAGAACTTGATTAAATGTAAAAAAACAAAAAAATAAAGTAGATTATGCAAAAATAACAATTATATTTATTCATTATAATATTTAAAACATGTAAGCAGTTAAATTAGTAATTAAATGTAAGACATTGTTGATGTTTCATTTTAAATATTAAATAAAAAAATAAAAAGCAATAAAAATAAAATGTATTATTTTTAAACAGTAATGTAATGTAATGAATGATTTATGATGAATATAAGTAATAACAAAATATGCAGTGTTTAATAATTTAGCATAATTAAAAATGGTAAAAAAGACATTTAAAAGAAATCAAATTATAAAATGTTATAAATTACATATATTAGTCTAAAAAAAGTAGTTACAAAAAAAAAATGAAATATGATATACTAGATTTGCAATAATATAATAATTTAGGTGTTAATATATTAGTTATAATAGATTATTAGACAGGCATATTGAGATTTATAAAATCTTAAATGCAGTTTTAGGTTCTAATTTAGGGGAAGGAGTCATATGGCTCGTTGAAATCTGCAAACGAAGCAGTTCTGAACTTTTTAAAAAGTAATCAAATTTGCGGTCGGGCTGGCACGGGCACAAGTTCACAACACTTGAGGATGTCAGCGTGACCGGCTTCATCACAGCAAGACAGAACAAGCGCTTTGACCCTAAGATCATCTCTCCCTCATGTTTCTGACTAGTCTCCTCCATGAGTCCGAACGTCTCTCTCTCCTTGGCTCTCTTGTGGACGTCAGTTGTCTCGGGATGTCCTCAGCTTGGCCCGTTTGCTCCAGGTCGGGGGTGTTTTACTGTGATCTGCTTGTGTTTCGGCATCGTTGGGTGTTTTATTCGTCTTCTCTTCCCAGAATCCTCTGCTCTGGAGTCTTTGGAGTGTCGTAATGACTACCGCTCTCGTATCAGCTGCAGCTGGAGAGATCATCCCCGTCTTCATCTCTCTCTGCTCCACATGGACCCAGACGACCAGCGGTGAGAGACGCGTGTTCATTCACGTCACTGTTATTACAGCAATAATAATAATAATAATGTAGGCATATTAGAGCGGCAATTGAAGAACAATAATTGTATCCTATGAGAAAGACAATAACGGTGTACTATAGTAGTAGAGTATAGCAATGGTATAAGAGTGAAATAATTCATAATATATAAATCATAATTAGGTAATACTATAATCTGTTAAACAACGTCAGATAAAATATTGATATTTAGTTGCCTAACTTTGTACACTGTAATTTATGAAGTATAAATAAACACACACACACAGAGTTTATATTTTGAAAATATGTACATGTATTTGCATGTCTATGTTTATATTGATATATTTATTATTACATGTAGTTAATACAAAGAATAACATTTTAATAAAATATCTATGCATGGGGTGTATTTATATATACATAATAAATATACACGGTAAACTCAGATGTAAATAAAAACTTTTATTTTGGATGCAATTAATCACAATTAATCATTTGATGGCATTAGTTTTAAGTAAAAATGTATTAATTGCATTATAATATTTAGGGAAGGAAATGTTTTACATAAAAAGTCAATTTTGTCTCTATTTTTACAATAATAATAATATATTATGCAATGCTTGCGTTTTTGTTTTACATTAAAGTTGATACATTTACAGCTATTTTTATTATACATTTAGCAAAATAAGACTTGCTGAAGTAATTCAATAGTGAGTAACTAAAATAATATAATATATACATTTTATTATGTTACATATACTGATTAATATTTAAAACATTTATCAATGAGTACAGTATAATATACTAGAAATTTTATGCCATTACTACAAATTTATAGTTTATTATGTTAATTTAATTAGATTCATAAAAGAGTAAAATAATAGTTTAGAAAGATGCTTTGAAAATCACTCTGGATCTGACACAACCTTAAAGCTGATCCGTGATCAATTCATGATACGTGATTTTCTTGCTTTATTTCAGAGTATCGCCCTGTGTTCAGACTCCTAACCCTTCCCAGGATCCCACTGGGAAGCAGAGAGCCTATTGTCAGTATAACACATCTCTATTTGCCATCGGCTTTGATGATTTGTTCTTCTTCCGCACGCCGCACTCTTCTGGCCTTTCCAGAGCCTTCAGATTGACAAAACCTGGTACAATTTGCACAATAGATTCATACCACAGCATTGGCAGTTTATGCTAAGTCTGCTCTCGACTTCCCTGTAGAAGATGCAGATCCAGACTGGACTTTCTACCAGCTGGACGACATACCGCCTCCCTCCCGTGTGACCTCTCACCCCTTCAGACGGCATGACCGAGAGTGCTCAGTAAGTATCAAAACCAGCACACTTTCAGTCATAGGTCAAGCTGAACCGACAACAAGAATGTCCTCGACTTCCTCATGGTCAAAAAGACGAACATGATCTTTCAAGAAAACGTGTTTTACGTATAGACTAAAAAAACATGGATAGCTTCCACTACAGAAAAGTGAATCCATAACCCAGTATGACCACTCTATCATCTTGGATATAATGTGCGCTGTATTAATTTTGAACAATTTTTTCATGAACTAAACGTAATTTTATTTGCAAAACAAACACTTGAACCTACATCGGTGTGATATAAAATGACCTAAAATGATTTAAAACGCATTTATAGATATTTTTTTTTAGTTCAGTTTAGATTTAGTTTATAGTTTATTTACTTATTGTCTTAAACAGAAATTCATCTTTGACACTGGCATAGAAAAAAAAAACATTTTTACAATAAGATATGGGTATGCTCACACCTAACAAAACATATCTCACGGTAATACCGCAATTAAAATTTTGATTTAAGACAGCCATCGCCAAGGGTACAAATTATCTTTTATATAGATTCTTTTTATATAGAAGTCTATTATATTTAGGCAAGTGGAGCCCCCTGGTGTCCTGGAGTAATTTCGACCATTATTTGTTTCAGATTCTCTCATTTGCTTCATTAATTACTCATATTTTTCAGTCTCATTGTTAAATTGCCAAACCACAACATAATATACGTTAAAATACTTTCAATCATTGATCTATAAACGATAGTTAGAATCCTCCTATCGATGCTAACATTTGTTTCCTGATAGACCTAAACGATGTCTTGTTTTGTTGTCTATGTGGTCCACATTTTCCTGGAATGAAAGTTTGTCATCAATGCTTGTACCTAAATATTTCAAATTTTAAACTTGTTCTACCTTTTTTAGTAATTTGTTCATATGATACACCAGCTGCACCAGCCCTATTTTTGTTCCCACACTTGTTTTTTAAGAGTTTTTAACTTTCTATAAAATGAAAAAAAATGACATGAATGTTCACCCCTATCTTCACGTTATTGTATAATCAGATCTTACAAAAACCTCAAAGCTGCGCTTCTGAATAGTTGTGACATTTGAGTGATTGTGTTACGTCACATTGCTTTGTCTAGTTCAGCTGGAATCTTATCGCTTTGCATCTGGTTGCATCTGAGACTTTTGAACCGACATATTGCAAGAGTTGTTTATGCATTTTCAAGGTTAAAACATAACATAAATAGATTTTGTTGTTTTTAAGTGTCAAACCTAATTGTATGTTGTATCTTTGTAGTCGGAAATTGACCATGAAATAATCAACGACAAAAAAAGCGGGAAAAATCGCGCCAAACCAACGCAGAAACATGTGGAAGATGGCGAGAATAAAACTGAGGTGTTTACTAATGGTCCAGAACTGATATCTCAGCGTAAGAAAAAGTCTATTATATTTAGGCAAGTGGAGCCCCCTGGTGTCCTGGAGTAATTTTGACCGTTATTTGTTTCAGATTCTCTTCCTGGTCCATATAACTTCAACTGTGTGCTCAGCGATGGGAATAATTTGAGCTGTATCTGGGATCTCAGAACAGATCTGGCCCAGTATATCAGCTACACACTGTCCTACCGAACATGCTCCACTGCACAGTGAGTGTTTGAGAGCATGTTAGATCGTGTGAACAGCGTCTTTAACTCCGACAGGTGTGATGTTTCTCTTTCAGGAACGAGTGGTGCTGTGTTGAGAAGGTGGAGGTCACAAATAAAGGAGATTCGTTGAGAATGATTGGTGTCTTCAGTATCTTTGAGCCTGGAGAGCTGCAGGTGCAGCTCACTCCAACGCCGGTGACCAAAGTGGTCCGCTGTTATGAACACAGTTTGTACCTCTTCTAATCAAAAGTATTCCAGAAAGCGTTTTAATAAAACCTCTACAGATTCTCAGAGCTGTGTTTTTGATCTGGTCTGTGTCTGGGGTTTTGTGGTCTAGTCCAGCCCGCATCTCCCACGAGTCTGAGCGTTGAACTGAGAGGAGAAGACTGGATTTTGAACTGGACTTTAACAAAGTACCGTACTGTACCTCTCACTACTGAACTCAAGTACTGGAGCCTACTAACTCCTGTGAGTATTAAATATGTAAGGGAGTTTTTATCTTTTAAACTTTATAATGCTGATATAAAAATGTGATGTTTTCTTTCTTTTAATATTTTATATCAATATGATGCATTTATATATATTTTTATTTAAAACAAACTTAATCTAATTAAAAGTAATAAAAACGAAGTCAGAATGCATTACCTAATATATATATATATATAAAACATAATTTATATAATTAATTTTATATACGAACGTAACATTTTTCTTAAAATATGTAAAAAGTGTTTGTATTGTGTATATTTGTTATGTTAACAAAACCTTTTATTTTGGATGTGATTGATCACGTTTGACAGCACTCTTTTTTTTTTTTTTGGGATATCAACTTTTGTACATTGTCAGTTTTCTCAAAAAGTGTTTTAGGAGAGTTTACTGTATCTTCCAAAAGTCCACAAGGCCAAAAGTGCCATAGCTGTACAAACACCCTCACCCACACTCTCTCACGCATGTATGTTAACTTCATCTTTGTCTGTAGGAGGATGTAAAGAGCGTCTTTCTCTCTGACGGAGAGCTGGTGTTTGCTATATCAGAGCGTTCTCTCAAGGGATCCTCTGAGTATCGTGCTCAGGTTCGCTGTAATGTGAGTACAACCAGACGTTTAGGATGGCGTTACTCTGGATATCCCTCCGATTGGAGCGACCCTATCTACTGGACTACACAAACTGGTCTGAGACGACTCCACTCCCTATAGCTATATATCTTTATTGTACGATACAAAAAAAATCATACATTGTATAAATCAGGGGTGTTCAAACCTATTCCTGGAGGGCCACTATCCCCCAGAGTTGAGCTCCAACCCTAATTTAACACACCTCAACCAGCTAATCAAGGTCTTTAGTTTCACTACAAACTTCCAGGATGTTGGCCTTCCTGTAGCAGGGCTGGACACCCGTTGTTTAACCTTATTAATGTATTGTTTTTCTTTCAGAGCCTCTTGCACCACATCTAGTTACATTTCTACTGTACTTCCTTATTGCGACTCTCGCCTCAGCTGTCTCCATCATAGCTTTTATCATTCTGGTTGTCATTCAGCGGTAAAGTTTTACGATTACTTTGAACAATCGATTGACCCTTTGCTAAGACCTGTCCCTTAGTTACTGTTGCTATGGCCAACAAGCTATTCTCTCTCATGCCACACGTCATGTTCCCACGCAGTAAAAAAACCCACAAGTCTCAGCGTTCAAATTGTGCGTTTTTTTGAAGAAATTCAATCAATAAATACAGTTTTGTGGCTATTAACAATGTGTGTTGACAGATTGTTGACTCATTTCAAATGACATAAATTGACCATCTCTTGTTTACTACTTATAGCAGAAAATAAACATGAACGAACATCAGAAGGTATCTTATTTTAACCCTAAATATACACCATTTTTTCTCTACCAAAGTTAATGTATTCTCTCGTCTTGTTTGTTTGTCGTATAAAACGATGGTTTCGGTTTAAATGTCTGTCAATCAAGTTTCCAGCGAAGGGTCAATTTCAATGCCATAAAAAGGGAATTCAAAATGCAACACTACAGGAAACATACATTTGTTTTTTTTTCTTTTTAGAAGAGTGAGAGAATGGGACATGTCTCTTCCCTCTCCTGTCCACAGCAAAGTTTCAGAGGTGTCACAGGTAGGTTGAGCTGGCAACTTGAACCTCATCACTTCACTGTGGCCTTATAGGCCTATAGGTCTGGCATAATGAATTAGATATAGCAACATACAAGCCGATTAAATTAACGATTTCATGACTACTTGCTTTTTTTTAAAGCCAAACATCACCAACAATTTTTAAACCCTTGTTTTTTGTCCAAAACATGATTGACAGGGTCTTTGACTTAAGATTTAAACTGCAAATGCATTATGGTTAATTTTAGTGACTACCTCTGAATGCAGTCTAATTGATCTGACAATATTTTTGGTGGACACTTTTTGGTATTTATCAATTTCAATCATTAGGTCTAGATATAAATGAGGCCTGTAATCTTTTAAACCTAGTGCACAATTATAAGCTGACTGTGTGAACATCCTGCTTACCGATAGCATCCCCAGATGGACCGCTTCCCCTGCTGTACCGAATTGAAGGACCCTGATATCAGCAATGCTCAGATTGTAGATGTCCGTCTGCAGCTGTCCTCATTGTAAGTAAATTGTAGACTCTATTCCTGGAATGCTTTGGAATTTCTGGAATGGGAAGTAATAAAATTCTTTATGAAGGGATAAACAGAGAAGTTTGGGAGAGAACTGTGATAGCCAGTGATCTGTTTTTCTACACAGCAATTCAAAAAGTAACATAAGCGCTGATGCCAACAACCAGCCCAGAGAAACTGAGGGAAATCGAGTGATTTTGCATGTTGATGATCCATGCCTTGTGTCCTTGTGTTCCTCTGAGAATGCAATGGAAAGAAATGGTCCATTTCAGCCTCGTGCCACCAACTTCCATGACCCAGTTCTCCCATGTTCAGAGGGATACATGCAGAATCCTGTCGCCACTACCCAGAATGCATTGCAAAAGGCTTGTTGTCTGAATGTAGAAATAGGTGATGGGTACATGAATTGCCCTAAGCCTGATTTGATCTCACCTAAACAAAGGACAAATCCTCATTCAATCCACTGAGAAGATCTAAATGCAGATGTTAGGAAGACTGCGAGTGGTGTATGCATGTATGTGTGTGTATATATATATACATAACCCATGAGAAAGAATACAAACATGTACAAAGGTATCAAATAATAAAGAAAATCACAGAAACTCATGACTGCTGTTTCTACAGTGACCACCAGAGTGTAGTAAGGTACTGCATAATTTACTGTAGTTTGATACTTTGGGTAATGCCAGGGCTGTGCAAGCCTGCTCCTGGAGATCCAGCATCTCTTGTTCAGCTCTAAGCCCCGTTAAACATGAAACATGAACAACATGAAATCATGAAATTAGCATGAACAACATGAAATCTCCAGGCAAGAGCGTTGGGGCACGTTGGAGCTAAAATCATTGGTTTTCAAGGAGCAGGATTGGAAACTCAATAATCCGTTGCTTTATAAGCGTACATGCATATTATTGTTTAACTCAATAAAATGTAGTTGTCTGCCAAATATATTGCTTTCATTTTGGATAGCATGTCTTGTGTAACTACTAAATATTTCATTTTCAAAATAAAAAAGCAATATTAAATGAAAAGCATAAAATGTCTCCCGTTTCTCAGATTTTTTTCCCTCTGAGCGAACTACCTGGTGTGATCTTACTAGAGCAGTGGTTTTCAAGCTTTTTTGACTACAAGTTTAAGGAACCACTGCTCTAGAATTTCAGAAGAGATATCTAAAATGTCTCAAAACTGTCATCAGATTTGCTATTAAAAATTCTCAGAAAAAATGTTGATGCCTTCAGCCCGGTGCTTGGTTTTTTTTTTTTTTACTTTAGCTCATCTGATTTAGTATTGCACTAGCAATGCCAAGGTCATTGGTATGGTTCTTGGTGATGACACGCTGATATATTGTTTTAAGATTCTTTGGAGAGAACTGTCTCTCAAATACAAATCATTAGGGTTTGTGTTACCTTGGCTCCTTTGATTTCAAAACATCTCACTCTACCTCTCTGAAGTTCTGACCCCTTGGCTGTTCTTTCATTGTGTGTTTTCTGAATGACTGTAGACGTGTGCAGTGAACAGCTGTTTGACTCTTAAGAATGAGTAATTACCATTGACTCTCTTATTTAGAGACGTTCTGTGCATGCGCATGTGTTTCTTCAGGCAGTGAAGGTCTGCTTGTCAAAGGAAACAGCTGTCATTTGAACAACGGTGCAACTGCATGAAAATAAAAAGGTAGAGATAAGGCAGTATGGAGATATACTCTGTCACGCTCTGTAAAAAATCCCAACAGAACAGAGATTCACTTTCAAAACTAGGTTGATTTCAGTCAAAATAACCTTTTAAATGTGATGTTTGTGTTTCTTCTAATCTGATGGATGGATATCTCACCTGTATCTTCCACACCTGGCTGTGGGCTGCAGGCCAAAAAACACATAGGCACTTCTATTCCAAAAGAACAGAAGTTATATGCAAATTCTCAAAGTCAAGTCAAGTCAAGTGGCTTTTTATTGTCATTTCAACTACATATAGCTATGCAGTACATAGTGAAATGAGACAACGTTTCTCCAGGACCTGGTGCTGCATGGTCACACTTACAACATAATACACAATACAAAAGAACTCACATACTGAGCTAAGACATACTGTGTCTTAGCCACATGAAGTGCAACGTGCGCAGACTAGTGCAAACAGCAGGGAAGTAGAGTGCAAACCCAGTGTGCAAACTAGTGCAAACAGTGCAAAGACAAAAACCCGACCATTGCTTCCCGGTTTTGTAAAAAAGTGTGTCTATATTCTACACAATGGGTAGGATTATGGTTGTCATATGCACATCAAACAAATTTAGTATGATATGCATGTGAAAACTGTGTTTATCATATGCATGTTAAAGTCAATTTCTGTGTAGCAATACCACAATTTTTTTTATTTCGTGTACTATTTATACACATTTTCATGAGAAGCTGCTCTAAAATTCCCATTTTAAAAGTTTATAAACTATAACTTCATATATAACTACATGCTGAAGTTCAAATCCTTCTTGCTCTTACACATCTGGCTTGTTCTGAAACAGCTGTGTTTGCCACGGCCTCTTCAGGATTTATAGCCCACCTCTCCACACCTTCACCCATCCCTCGTTCCTCTCCTCCATCAGGTGCATTCTCTTCCCGACCAACTTCCTACAGTTACACTTTTACCTTTTCATGCCATTCTTCTTCTTTAATCTTTGTTTCTCAATCTCACAAAGTCTCGACCCTCATCGCACCTTCCTTTAATTCCCACCGTCCCCCTATATGCCTCTCATGACCTGTTTTAGATCTGACACTCACAGCTGCTTCTTGAACTCTAATGCCACCATCATCCCATCTGTTTTGCCCTCTCCCATCTTTCCTTTTTTCCCATTTCATTCACACCCTACCCCTTTCACCTCGTTTTCATCAACCACCATCAATTTCTCAGTTTTTTGCCCCTTAAAGCTTGCTACAGTGATACAGTATATCAGGAAAAACTGGATTTTGTGAAAACCTTGCACCAAGTTGGCAAGTTGGAATTAAACTCTGCAGGAGACTACTCCTCCAGGACAGAGTTTGGAGACCACTCATTTAGAACTTGATGTGGTTATTAGGTAATAACTTTCTTTGGTTTTTGAATTAGAGGCATTTTGATATCTTTAAATCGCAGACTTCCTTGTTTCATACTTTGTTCCTTGTTCCAAAAACATAAATCATATATGATCAAATATCACAAGTACTGAAATAACTGAATTTTGGATTTTAGCATAATGTAGCACCATATGGAGCAGAAAAGTTCTCCTAATTGATGAATGTGTGATTGTAAATGACGTAAACATTGAAGATACCCTCTACGCCTCTCTTAATCTGTTCTTAATCACAGCTGCCTCTTAAACTCAACTACCACCATCATCCAATCAGTTTCAGAGCACCTTCACCTATCGAAGTCTCAAAGGTATAGTGCATATTTTAGAACTTGTTATGAAAATTGAGTTATGACTTTCTGGTGAAAAAGACATATTGTAAGCCACGTCTTGATGGTCTACTTGGAGCTGTTCCAAGCCCTTGGACATGGAATTATATAAAGTTAAATGTACGTTTGGGAAGTGCCTAATCATTCAGTCAATGTCCTGTCAATAACCATTATGAGTCTACACAAGCAGCACTCATTGCACCGTCCCAACGAAAATTCTTCCTCCACTTCCCCATCTCCTTCACTATGTAGCATCACAAAGGGGTGGTTGAACTGTGAGCCTAAGCTGAGCCTTGGGTTCAACCTCCATTGAGGACAGCAAGCCAAATTTGTTAACCATTATCCATTAAGGACTAGATGGCCAGATGAACTTGTGAAAGTATTTTAAGCCATGTCGTAATTACCTCTGAAACTCCAGAATGACAGCATGATGTTCTTCTCAGAGCACTTCCAAGTCATTGGACTCTGAATTATTTGTTTCTATGGCAACACTAACAATGTCAAAGTGTTCACATGCTTGGAGAACTCAATAATTACAATTTGTAAGCTGGAATGTTCTGAGAGCTACGACTTGGACCATGTGATCGCTGAACCACTTGACTGATACCAGATTTATTTAGACATTAACTCGCGAGTAGATCGTCATATGTTGTCACTGGTATTACGGTAATTACAAGTTGGCGTGGACGCAGTTATAAATGAACCTTATTTTGAAAATTGTTACAAAAGTGTAGCACATGGCCTTTTAAACTCTTCTAAATAATTTTTTCTCAACTCTCACCTTCCATCCCTTCTTCTCCTTCTTCCTTTTTGGCTTGAGCTGACCATCAGAAGAAAGAATAAAAGATGGGATCCGCTTTAATGATCTATCTTTCTGATGTGTGACTCTTTCTCTCTCTGCAGGACTGCCTATTCACAAGCAAGATGTGCAAGAGTCATTTCGAAGAAAGATTAAAGAGAATAGAGCCACTTTCTTCTCACTCTCTGTTGTAACGTATTTGTTTGTAGGAGGAGAGGTCCTTCATGAACTGTGCTGAGACCTGTCATAGGCCTCGAAAGCAACTGAATTTTGGCTGATTTCCAAACGCAAGCATGTAGTGACAGTCAGATAATCTTCTGATGTACGTGATGGGCCTCCCTTCAACTCATTTTGCATTCCTCTCGCTGTTTTCTGAAAGCCTGCTTTTGTTTTAGTGATGATTGGTTGACATTGGAGTGGGAATTTAACAACTTGCACTGTAACACCTAGGTGGTTGCCAGGGTGTTATGCAGTTGCTAAGATGTCCTAAGTTTTTTTAATACTTTGAGATGCAGTTACAAAGGTGTTCTGAATGTGCTTTTAACACATTGCTCTCTGGTCACTAGGTATTGAAAGTAGTTTATATGGAATGAATACATTTAAATTGCCTATTGCTATGCAAGTGATTGTACAGTTGCCAGTTAGTTACCAGAGTTGTTTTGTCTGTTATTTGCACAACATTTTGCATTTCCTAGTGGCCAGGGTATTACTAATTTGATATAATTTGTCATTTGTCAAGTTGAGTGGTTGGTGGTTTTTAGTATGTTGCTATTTAGTTGCATGGTTGTAGCCTAGGTGTTGGCATAACTAAGGTGTTTTTAATGTTACAATACAGTTGGAAAAGCATTCTGAGTGTTCCTTTGCACACTGCTCTGTGGTTGCTAGGGTATTATGGTTCGTTGCCAAACTCTCATTATGTGGTAGCTAATATGTTCTGATGTATTTTTAGCACGTTATCATGCAGTTGCTAGGTTGTTCTGGATAGTTGGCAGGGTATTGCTATATGTTGTTCTAGATGTTATAGCATGTGGCAGTTACAAGAGGGTTCTGGATTATTGCCAAGTTGATATGTTGATATTATTGTATTTGGTTGTGAGGGTGTCATTATGTGGTTGCTAAGGTGTTCTGGGTTGTTTAGATACACTACTATAAAGTTGCTAAGCATTAGCATGTTAGCATTCCTGGATTGACCTTTAAACTGAAAGGCTGGATTTATGAAACTGCAACAGTTGTTTTTTTCTGTTATTCTGGTTAATGGTTTTGTTGTCTTTGATGTTGTTGTGCTGGTTGTAGCTAAATTTGAGGTCGGACTATCCTTGTAGCCTCTAGCTGTGCTCGGTGCTAAAGTTAGGGTATGCATGCAGTATTCATGAATGCTCGTTTTCCATCATGGTGATGGACTACAGCTCTTTATATAGCTGCAGAACGACTGATGAGGGTTGTCTGGTGCTCCAAGACCTCCTCACTGTGAGTGTGTTCATGTGATTCATCATGTAAATGGGTCCATTTAGAAAGACACAATTAGCCATGAGACTAATGACTTAATGATACCTCTCACTAGTGTTATCTTGATGTAAGGCATTATGTGCTGTCCAAAAAGCCTATACAAAAAATGTGCGGTTTCAGTGGTAGGGTTTTTGAGTGGTTACCTGGGTGTTGCTATGTGGTTGCTAGGGTGGTCTGGGTGGTTGCTAGGATGTTGTTATGTGGTTGCTAAGGTATTTAAAGTATTTGTAGCACATTGTCATGCAGCTGCTGTGGTGTTAAATGTGTTTTTAGGATGTAATGCAGTCAATGTTTTTAGCATTTTGCTATGCAGTAGGGTCTACTGAGTGGTTTTATGCATATTGCTCTGTTGTTGTTGTTAGAGTGCTGTTAATGGTTGTCAGGGTGTTATGTGTTTGTTTTACATTCTCTGGTGTTTTTTTTTTTTCTTTTAGCATTTTGCAGTGCTGCTGATAGCGTGTTCTAGGTGGTTCCTAAGGTATTGTATGTGTTTGTAGCACATTACTATGCGGTTGTAGCTATTGCTATGCTAAGAAGTTTTGAGTGGTACTAAACAGTTGTTAGGGTGTTCTGGACACACAATTTGAAGTAGCATTTATGATTTTAGCCCAAATCATGTAGAATAAGCTATACTGACGTTTAATAAGCTGGGCTTGTTCAAATCTCTAACACAACATATGAAACAATATTATTACATATTGCAAATAATGCAATCCAGTACACTAAAAAGGTTTTTTAAATGGTTATTAACATATAAGGAATTCAAAGTTGTCCTGATTTGAGTGTCCTTTGCAATATTTCTGATAAATTACTATAAGTCACAGAAAGAAAAGGTGAAATTAATGAGGAGGGAACAGATGCTTCACTGGAGGCTTTCTAAGAAAATAACATCACTCACAGTACTCAGAAGAGAGAGACAGAGATAGAGAGATCAGAGGCTTATGCAAGTCCACAGAGATTTGCTCTCTATTAAAATGAGCAGAAATGCATGCATGAGTGTGTGTGTGTGTGTGTGTGTGTGTGTGTGTGTGTGCGTGTGTGTTTGTGTGGCAAGACAGACTCGGGTCAACATCATTAAAAAGATTTAAATGTGACATCATTCGTTCATTATGCCGATGAACTGAGCATATTAACAGAGAGACCTTGAGAGGGATTATTATAATAAGAATTGTATGCTAATACTATGTTAATTATATGCAAATTAAAGTCTTAGGTTGACATATTATTGGTTAAAATAATTAAATATAAGCACATTTGAGATGGTAATATTTGTGTGTTTTATATTACTGATAAAATGAAATATTATAAAATGTTCATATAATTTGATATAGTATTTTTAAAGTAGAGGACCTAAATCAAATTATTTACATAATATATTGTTATAGATAATAAAGGCAGATCATAGCTAATATTAAATTATAAGAATTATAAGATTTTTTTATGTTTTTAAAGAGGTCTGCTCAAGAAGTCTACATTTATTTGATCAATCAATCAATCAATCATTTTTATTTATATAGCGCTTTAACAACACAGGTTGCATCAAAGCACTACAGTATAATGTAGAAGAGTACAATGACAGGGATGTATAATGACGAGAGTGACCAATTTCTTATTAAATGCAGAGACGGTCTCTGTAATCAATTCAACGTTAAATCACTAGAAGTTAAGTGTCCCCAACCAAGCAAGCCAGAGGCGACAGCGACAAGGAAACAAAACCCCATGCATACAGAATGGAGAAAAAAAACCTTGGGAGAAACCAGACTCAGTTGGGGTCAGTTCTCCTCTGACCGGACGCCCAGCACTTAACTTCCAGTTCAATTTTAAACACAGCTGTGTCAGATAGTGTAAATGACTTAGTGTGCGCGCGTGTGTGTGTGTGTGCATCAGGATCTGGTGATCTGTCCACGGGCGCATCTAGGTTTTCTGGTCTCTGATGAACATAATCTCTGTGTGCTGATCCACCATCTAGTCTGGATACAAACTGTAAAAACAGATTGAGAAAGAGACAGGACTAATATTAGCGTAGATGCCATTGTTTTTACGATGTCACAAGTACATCGTATTTTAGGAGTAGTGTTCCCGGTTCCTGCAAATCTAAGTAATGCAGCCTAAAAATCCTTTAACGGATTTGAATAATAAAAAGTGTGTTGGTGTGTTATGTGTAGGCTAAGTTAAAAAGATGTGTCTTTAATCTAGATTTAAACTGGCAGAGTGTGTCTGCTTCCCGAACAGAGTTAGGGAGATTGTTCCAGAGTTTAGGTGCTAGATAGGAAAAGGATCTGCCGCCCGCAGTTGATTTTGATATTCTAGGTATTATCAAATGGACAGAGTTTTGAGAACACAGCGGACGTGCAGGACTATAATGTGATAAGAGCTCGCTCAAGTATTGAGGAGCTAAACCATTCAGGGCTTTATAGGTAATTAATAAGATTTTAAAATCTATCCGATGTTTGATAGGGAGCCAGTGCAGTGTTGACAGAACTGGGCTAATATGATCATACTTCCTAGTTCTAGTAAGGACTCTGGCTGCTGCGTTTTGGACTAGCTGAAGTTTGTTTATGAAGCGTGCAGAACAACCACCCAATAAAGCATTACAATAATCTAACCTCGAGGTTGAAAGCATAGGTCGTAATTTAGATATATTTTTAAGATGGAAAAACACAGTTTTACAGATCCTAGAAACATGATTTTCGAAGGAAAGATTGCTGTCAAACAGCACACCTAGGTTCCTAACTGATGATGAAGAATTAACAGAGCAGCCATCAAGTGATAAACTGTGTTCTAGATTATTATATGTGGGGTTTTTAGGTCCAATTATTAGCACCTCTGTTTTTTCAGAATTTAGCATTAGGAAGTTACTCATCATCCAGTTTTTTATATCGACTATGCATTCTGTTAGATTCTCAATTTAGTGTGTATCATCAGGCTGCGCTGAAATATAGAGCTGAGTATCATCAGCATAGCAGTGAAAGCTCACACCATGACTCCTGATAATATCTCCCAGAGGTAACATGTACAGGTTGAAAAGTAACGGTCCTAGCACTGAGCCTTGAGGAACTCCATATTTCACTTTTGAGCGATATGATACCTCCTCATTTAATGCTACAAACTGATAGCGGTCAGATAGATATGATTTAAACCATGCTAAGGCGCTTCCTTTGATGCCAACATAGTTTTCTAGTCTATCCAAGAGAATGTTGTAATCGATAGTATCGAATGCTGCGCTAAGATCTAATAGCACTAATAACGAGATAAAACCAGGCCATTAGTAACTCTAATGAGAGCAGTCTCAGTACTATGGTACGGTCTAACACCTGATTGGAAATCCTCACAGACACTATTTTTTTCTAAAAAGGAATACAGTTGCGAGGATACTACCTTTTCTAGTATCTTTAACAGAAAAGGGAGATTATAGATTGGTCTGTAATTTACTAAGTCTTTGGGATCAAGATGTGGTTTCTTAATAAGAGGCTTAACTACAGCCAGTTTGAAGGTTTTGGGAACATATCCTAATGACAATGATGAATTTGACCCAATATACAGCAAATAATATACATGTAACATCTAGCCAGTAGAGGGAGCCCTCACCTGAATACTAGCTAGGTTCTGCTACTTATCCCTTCATTTCCTGTTAGAGGGCTTTATAACCGGAAGCCCTCTATAGACTCTTCACAAAGTATTGCCAGTTCATCTGCCCTACCAAGCATTCTGCTAGCCGGTGGTTGGAAGTGGTTGGAATGATGTTGTGTTAAAAGCTGTTTTTTTCTGAAGTCTGAAACCTGAACTACAGACTGAACTGGCAAAGATTAACCCAGACAGGCAAGCTCCACTCCGTGTGCCTTTTTCTCCGCAAACTCACTTCTGCAGAGAAAAACAATGATGTCGGTAACAAGGAGCTCCTATCAGTGAAAGCAGCTATCAAAGAGTGGCGACACTGGTTAGAGGGGGCCATCCATCCATTTCAAGTGATCACTGACCATAAAAACCTAAAGTATATCAAGAGTGCCAAGCATCTAAACCCTTGCCAGGCTCGCTAGTCACTATTCTAGTCACAAGATTCCAGTTCACTGTCATAAATCGACCAGGAAGCAAGAATATCAAGGCTGTCACTCTCTCCCGACGTTATGATAGCCATGTTGAGGACACAAACCCTAAACCAATTCTTCTACCATCTGTTATTTTAGCTCCAGTATCATGGGATATCATGGAGGAGTTGCAGAGAGCCCAACAACAGGAAGCACCACCAGACCAATGCCCCCCAAACAAGCAATATGTCCCATCCACACTACAGCAACAAATCATGCAGTGGGTTCATACATCTCTTAATTCCAGACACCCAGGTAGCTCACAAAGCAAGAGTTTAATTCAGAACACATTCTGGTGGTCTGAAACTACTCAAGAAATCACCATGTCAAGTCTTTTCAAATTTGTGCTCCATCAAAAACCACATCCAAAGAATTACCATCAGGTCTTCTCAAGCCGTTACCCAGTCCCCAGCGACCAAGGTCCCATCTATCCATTGATTTTGTTACCGATCTTTCCCCATCCAACAACTTCACCACTATACTAGTCATTATTAATCTTTTCTCCAAGTCCTTCCGTCTTATCCCTCTAAAAGGACTTTCTACCACCATGGAAACAGCCCAAGCCCTCTTCCATCAAGTATTCAGATTCTACAGCTTGCCAGAAGATATTGTAACCAAGGAACTCAATTCACCTTCACATCAAGTAAGGAGAGCCTTTTGCAAGCACTTTGACATAAATGTCAGCCTCACGTCAGGTTACAACCCTCAGGCAAATGGTCAGTTAGAACGTTTGAATCAGAAAATTGGGAGATATCTTAGGACATATTGCAGCCGTGAACAACACTGCTGGTTAGAGTTCCTGCCCTGGGCCGAATACTCCCAAAACTCCCAACCTTCATCAGTCCCAGCAGTGGATGATTGGATCAGACGTAGTGAGAGAATGTGGGACAGTGCTTATGTGAGTCTCCAACAGGCTGTGAGAAACCAGGAAATCCAAGCCAACAGAAAACGTCACCCACGCCCTCCCTACGAACCAGGACAACAGGTCTGGCTCTTAAAACGGGACATCAAGTTGCAGCTGCCCAGCAGGAAGCTCAGCCCTAGGTATTTCGGTCCTTTCAAAATTCTTCAAAGAATTAACGAAGTGACATACAAGCTTGAGCTTCCTGCTAACTACCGTATCTCTCAATCCTTCCATGTCTCCCTCCTCAAACCGGTCCACATGGATGCTGACCCCGGCCATGAGAGTCCAGAACCACTTCCACCGCTGGATTTTGATGAAGCCCCAGCATATAAGGTGAATGAGTTGCTGGACTCAAGGCACAGAGGGGGTCAGCTCCAGTACTTGGTGGATTGGGAGGGCTACGGTCCTGAGGAGAGATTGTGGGTAGCCGCACGAGACATCTTGGATCCATTATTCATCAAAGAGTCCCACAGAGCCAGACCTAACCGACCAGCTCCACGAGGACGTTCCACGTAGAGCTCCAGGAATCCTCCTAGAGGGGGAGGTTCTGTAACATCTAGCCAGTAGAGGGAGCCCTCACCTGAATACTAGCTAGGTTCACTCCCTCTCCTTATTCTCCTTCATTTCCTGTTTGAGGACTTTATAAATGAAAGCGCTCCATAAACTCTTTGCGAAAATATTGCCAGTTCATCTGCCTTACCAAGCATTCTACTCATCGCCATTGTTTTCCTGCCACATGTATGATTTCTGCCTGTTTCTTCATTTACCGATTCCAGTGCCGGCCTTCTGCTCTGTTTGCCTGATTGGACTCATGACCTGGTATAGACCCATTGCCTGTTTCTATCGTCTTTTGGATTATCCCTGAACTTGTTCGCCTCTCTGACTGCCTTTGTGTTGCAGACTCTCTGCCTGCCTCATCGTTTGTATTTGCTGCCCTAGTGTTTAATAAACATACGCACATAGATTCTACTCCCGCCTCTGCCTCCTCCTTAAAATACAGCAGTAATATTGTGAAATACTTTTTATATTTAAAATATCTAACTAACTTTCTAACTGAATATATTTTTAGATGTAATGTATTCCTGTGATTATTAATTCAGTCTTCATTGTCACATAATTCTTGAGAAATCATTCTACAATTATAGGTTTTTAGAGGTTAAGGTAAAGGTTTGCTGCTTAAGCAATAATATATATATATATATATATATATATATATATATATATATATATATATATATATATATATAATGTATGTATATATTACAAGTGAGCACGTGTTTATCAGGATTATGATAAAGACATTTAAAATGTTACAAAAAGATTTATATTTCATATGAATGTTGTTCTTCTGAACGTTCCGTTCTTCATAGAAAACTGAAAATAACTACTCAGCTGTTTTAGACATAATAATAATAATCATGTAATTAAAAAAGGCTTCTTGAAAAGCAAATCAGCATATTATAATGATTTCAAAAGGATCATGTTATATTGAAGAATGGAGTATAGATGCTGTAAATAAATGCAGGCTTGGTGAGCAGAAGATATTTTTAATATAAAAGTAATAACATAAAAACATTTTTTATAGATTCTACACTATTCTACACTACACAAGTAGACAACATATTTGCTATTTTTTGCAAAACAATCCATTAGTTAACATTTTTAAATAAACATAAAGACAAAAATCTCATTCTTTAAAATGTAATATATTCGATAGATAGATAGATAGATAGATAGATAGATAGATAGATAGATAGATAGATAGATAGATAGATAGATAGATAGATAGATAGATTTTCAATTGATCGACTGTTAGAGATTCCATCTTTTTTTAAATTCTCAATTGTTAAGCAACCAAGACTTTATGAGCAGTGACTAAAGATTTCTGCAGTGTTGATTTGGAGCCCAGACATGAAGACATGATCACATTGTAATGGCATCACGTTGTGTAAGAGACAACAAGACGGTGGAAACAACAACAGCAAAGGTGAAATTAAAAGCGCTTGGAGGAGAGTTACGCAAGAACACAGGTGCTACTGTTCAACACCCGTATCTAACACACACACACACACACACACACACTCCTGGCCTGTCTGCATCTCATATTTACACCAACTTAAGAAAAACAGGAACATTGTGCTCATGAAAATATCTGCTTCCCTTTTCTCCATCCCCTTCAGCACAAGACAAAGACATTTTTCATGAGTGAGCATGAAGGATGTGTACTCAGACGTTTGGGGAACACGACCATGAAAAACAAATTATAGGTGACCTCATTTGTGACTCCGAGGGTCACGGTGCTGTAACCCGCCATAAAACTTGTTTGCGGTGTGTTTTTAAATGCATGTATGTGTATCTGTGTGTGTGTGTGTGTGTGCATGTGTGTGTGTACAGATATATTTAGACTGGGTCCTGTGTTTTCCGTTTCTTGACAGGAAATGGTACCTAGCGACAAGATGAAAACACAGGAAGTGCAAGCTGCGTTCCTCACATTCCAGCATTGTCTTTGTGTGCGGGAACTCACACACACAAATACACTCTAACTACAAAACAAAAGCAGACACACAGTACTTGTTGATGATTAACATCACATAAATGCTATATCAGTTTAAGTTTAAATATATAAATTACAAAACGATCCATTAGCTAATTTAACATATTGATAATCTGTAGTTGCATTTTTGAATAAGCATAAAGACAAAATCTATATATCTTAAATAATTTATATGAATGTAAATATATACATGTAAATGTTTTTAAAATATGTGTATGTGTTTATATATACATAATAAATATACATTGCACACACACGTGTGAATTTTTCCGTCATTTGACAGCACTAGTTATGGTATATTTTACAGGTAAAGGTGATGAATTTTAGCCAATTAATTTTATTGGTAAAAAAATGTAATTTAAAAAAAATAGAAACTATATTGTACACAATATACAAAATTAACATTAATTAAAATTTGAATGTGTTGATTTGACAAACATAAGCATTCTGTTATATATGTTAAAACCTATAACTATCAAATTAATTGTGATTTTACAGTGTAGCTTTTTGTCAGACAAATCCATTACAGGCTAAAAAAGAGCGTGTGTGCAAAAACACGTCCGATATTCTCTGTGTGACATCTTCCCTCGTATAGTGTGTTGTTTGTGTATATATGGCAGTGATCGCTCTGCTGTAATAAATGTGCCATGGAGCAGACACTTCATTAGTAAGCTGTACAGAGCTGAGTCACTGTGACCTGATGAAGTACTCACATAATCAGCTTCTGAGGTGGCTATGGCGCAGCGCACGTACACACACACAAACCAGAAATATCCCAACATGATCAAATAGGAACAAGGGGAAATGGCGAGACAGGGCCTAGTAACCGAAAGAGACGACAGGAGAGTGAATGAAAGGCTAAAGCGGCTGCTAACAGGAAGTAGCGTTGACAGCTCAGGATTAAACAGAGTTATGCTGAGGGGTTTTGGGAGACAAAACGAAAACCGTGAGACATAGAAAGCCAGGGAGTGTGAGAGAAGGCCGGAGGTCAAGGATCCAATTAACACCAGGCTCTCCGCGCTGAGACGGGTTAAAATATCTCAAACCATCAGCGCATTTTAACACCAGACAACTCTATGGCAACCGCAATCTAAATAAAACAACAGCCCAGGACCTGAGGGACAACACCACGTTTCACAATTCACATTTCGAAAGACTTTCACAGATACCCACAGCTTTTATTTGGAGACGTTCCGCTTTTTTTGCGCGCTCAGAGCATTTGTTCGCTGCGTGATAGGGCTTCTCCGTTTCTAGATGAAGTTTTGATGGCGGGATGAAAGGATGAGTGGAAGCAGCTGATTCTTGTAACTTCTCCAAACATTGAAATAAGGAAATAGGTGGCTTTCTTACTTTCGATTAAACAAGCACATTTTATTTTATCTCAAGAACCCCACAAAATGATTGCATTTTCCAGATTGGACGAAAGAAGTGAAACAAGAGAAGGAGCTGTATTTTGACATTTTCTGAGGAAAATGTAATTGGCGATGCTAGGATTTTCTAAATGGTTGACAAGTTCATTTTTATGCCATCGTTAGGGCTTTTCTAGGCAGTTGATACTGTCTTAAATCGAATGGGCCACGTTTAAGTCTCTGTGGTGGTCTCTATATATGACTCAAGTCCTGCTTCAAAATATATATATTTTAAAAACTATAATCTGTGCTTAGATAGCTTGAGAAAAAACTAATACAATGTCATTCATATACAGTCAATATAATAGTCAAATGTAATATGATATGGTGTGATATGTAACAAACCACCGACTTTTGTTAAAACTTCATCAATGATCTTATACAGTTATACACAGTTATATGCAGTTATGATCATGTTGCTAAGTATAGCAAGCATTCAGTTCCCAGTACCCTGACTGGATATTTTCAGAAATTTTGAAACTTTTCTGAAATTAAACCAAATATGCTATTAGGAGGTCTAGAACATGAAATATGCAAAAAAATAAAAATTAAACTTTTAATGTCAGTTAGAGAAAAATTACAGCTGGTGTATGACAGTTAGCGAAAAGTACAGATTATAGTACAGCCATTATAAAGTTTGCAAGAGCTAGAACATTTTTTACAAACACCTTGAGGGTGAGTAAATCATGGCGTCATTTTAATCCCTAGGCATGTTGAAGTTTTTACAGTATAGTTTGGATCACTAGTTCTGACTGACTGTGTGGTATTGCACGATTGGCTTTTTGTTTTAAAGAGTGAACGAAAAAGGAAAATGCTGAGTTTTAAAAAAATTCATTCAGCATTTTTCATGACGGAGGGTGTGAATGATTGTGACATCCAGTAAAAATACATGTGTGAAAGAGGAAAATACCGTCCCTACCCAAACACGCACACACAGTTCAAGACTGCTTTTAAAGACAAGAAATTTGTGAAGAAATATCAGCGGGTGTTAAAGATAGAAAAGTGAGATAAGTTAAGCAGATAAGCAGGTGCGAAAACAATGTATATATGTACATTCATGCTGTCACGACTCTGGACTCTTTGTTTATGTTTTTCGTCCCATGCCATGTGCTCCCTGTGCCCTGCCTTCCCTCTGTGTTAATTGTATCATTGTCATCAGCTGTGTGTCATCAGTGTAGTCAATTACCCCGTGTATTTAAGTCCTGTGTTTTCAGTTCAGTTTGTCCGATCGTCAAGGTCCATACCCGATGTCCATACCCGATGTCCATACCCGATGTCCATACCCGATGTCCATACCCGATGTCCATACCCGATGTCCATACCCGATGTCCATACCCGATGTCCATACCCGTGTTTATCCTGCCTACCTGTTCTACCTGCCTGCCGTTGTATCTTTATTTTGCCATTTCGAGATTAAACCCTTTATTTTGATTTGCGCGAGTTGTGTGCTCTCGTGCTTACCACATAACCGTGACAGTACGATCGGACCTTAAAAGTTAGCGGCGTATTTTCCCTCCTTTTTGTTTTTTGTTTGCCATGTTTTCCCAGTATCAAGACCCAAACTTCCTCATCCGCCTGCTGGAGCAGGGGGATTGCTCTCTCGAGGAATATACCGAGCTATTCCTCCAACTGGCCAACGACTCCTGCTACCCGGACAGCTTTCTGTGCGGAATCTATTTCCGCGGACTTAACACCTCCAGCCAAGCGCAGCTGTCCGGGAGCGGTCCTCGAGGGAGCATCGCCGCATACATCGAGTGGGTGCTGGTGTCCTGCAAGTCACCAATGACGGTTGCGCTGGAGGACAACGACACCAGCCCCACTCCAGATCCAGAGCCTAGCCCATCCCTTCACCGCAAGGTCGAGCCCAAGCCTGAGCCCACCGCTGACACGGGGGCGGAGTCGAGCGCGACCACGGACCCATCGTCACAGAGAGCGACAGAGCCGTGGAGCGTAACAGGACCCGAGCCGTATACGTCAGACCAGGTGCGCGAGCCAGCAACGGAGCTCACCGCGATGGAGTCAGCCGTCTGTAAGGAGAGCGCGGAGTGGAGCTCCGCCCACTACACTTCGGCTGAGGATGAGCTGATCATCCACCTGGGGCTGCTGGATCTGCAAAGGGAGCTGGACGATATGGACTTGGACATAGACTGGGCACCTCCCCTGTGTACTAAGTTCCTGGTTCCGCCCAGCCGTCCCGTTAGCCCGCTGGTTCCGCCCAGCCGTCCCGTTAGCCCGCTGGTTCCGCCCAGTCGTCCCGTTAGCCCGCTGGTTCCGCCCAGTCGTCCCGTTAGCCCGCTGGTTCCGCCCAGCCGTCCCGTTAGCTTGCTGGTTCCGCCCAGCCGTTGTGCGCTCCGTCCCGTTCCAGTGCCCGCGCCACGTGCGCTCCGTCCCGTTCCAGTGCCTGCGCCACGTGCGCTCCGTCCCATTCCAGTGCCCGCGCCACGTGCGCTTCCAGTTTTCCCACCCCCACCCTGGTCATACCACGTCGATGGATCCCAGCAGCCCCTGCGCTCATCCTCAGCTCTCCATCAGGAGCTCACCACGGGTCTGCCGGTGTCCATCGCCGTCGAGGGTGAAGGATCCCTCGCCTCGCCGTCCTGCCTCCGAGACCCAGACTCCTCCTCGGCTCGTAGACCCGTCGGCTCCCCCTGGGCTCCTAGCTCCCTCCTCTACACCGTGGTCCGTCAGTCCACCAGCTCCACCAGGCTCCATCGTCCCTCCGGCTCCGCCTTGGTCTGTCGTCGACCATCCGTCGCCTCGGGATTCCTCTCCTCCGGCTTTGCCTCGTCCCTCCATCCCACCGGCTCTGTCAGGCTCCTCCTTCCCTCCAGCTTCACCTCAGTCCTCAGTTGCTCTGGCTTCGCCGCGTCCTTCCCGTCCCCCGTCTCCGTGTCAGTCGCCGAAGCCTGCGGCGTCGCCTTGGACCTCCAGCGCCTCGACGTCACCCTGGCTCTTCGGCTCTCCGTCTCCGCCTCAGTCTCCTCCACCACCTGCTCCGCCGCCGTCGGTCGGCCCCATGGAGTCGATGGCTACTCCTCCCCCATGGCTCCTCCCTCCGTCGGCTCCACCTTGGACCACCATAGCTGGGCTCTGGATCTCCTCCTGCTCCTGGCTCCTCCCTCCATCTACACCTCCTTGGACCCTTCTGCCTGCCCCCTCCTGGGGATCCGTCCTCCACCAGAACCTCCTCCCAAGACCCGGTATCCCCAAATCCTAGTCATTTTGGTTTTTGTTTGTTTTTATTCGATGTTACCCTTTAGGTGCGAGGACGCACCTTCCGGGAGGGGGGGTAATGTCACGACTCTGGACTCTTTGTTTATGTTTTTCGTCCCATGCCATGTGCTCCCTGTGCCCTGCCTTCCCTCTGTGTTAATTGTATCATTGTCATCAGCTGTGTGTCGTCAGTGTAGTCAATTGTCCTGTGTTTTCAGTTCAGTTTGTCCGATCGTCAAGGTCTATACCCTATGTCCTTACCCGATGTCCATACCTGTGTTTATCCTGCCTACCTGTTCTACCTGCCTGCCGTTGTATCTTTATTTTGCCATTTCGAGATTAAACCCTTTATTTTCATTTACGCAAGTTGTGTGCTCTCGTGCTTACCACATAACCGTGACACATGCTAAGCATGTATGCAGTTTAACAGTAGCTATACTTGTGAAGGACAATTTTTTTATAAAAAGCCTCCTCACGAATATAGTGAAACTTGTTGTATACTGATATAAGGACATATTCTAGGATAATTCTAACCATTTGAAAGACACATTAATTAGCCAAATCAAAATGACCTTTTGCTTGTTTTATAAATTTAGCTTTTAAGCATTAATAGAGCACTGCAGTATCTTTACAGGTGATTCCAGATGTCATCAAAAACCCAATAAGGTTTTTCCACTGGCTTTTGGTTTATTGCAGAATATAAACTAAAACATACCTAAAAATTTGGATTTTTTGTCATTTGTCATTTTTATGAATTCTGAGGTCTATAAAATTGTAGTAAGGTAAATGTAGGACATAAACGTCTCGGTTACGTATGTAACCCTTGTTCCCTGAAGAAGGGAACGGAGAAGTCACGTCGGATGACCGACGAATTGGGATCTCAAGGGAACTACACCACAATTACATGACTTAGTTTTTACAAAAAACATTCCTGAAAGCTTGGGTTAGAATAGTTTGTAAATGCATGGTTTGTAAACAAAACTAGGTTACGAATCAGAATAGTTCGATTAGTAATCATTAGATTATAATTAGACCATGTCCTCTGTAGTAACGTTTAGCCACATTTTAGCAGCTGCCTTTTTAGGAAGTAAAACCTATTATGTTGTAGAATAAAAAATTTTTTTTAATATCTTGTTTACAATAGACCTTATTTCAGACATTTAACCAAAAACTCATTCACTTCAGGGCGATGGAAGCGGTATCGCTTTCCAGGTTTGGGCCTACAAAAAACATTATCCATGCAAGCACTCTTAGCATCAAAACTAGAGGGGATTTGTCTATGAGAGGTTCTGTCTAATTCAACTATCTGTATTTTCAGTGCTGTCAGTCGTGGTGAAAAAACACATATCTCACAGCAGATGCCGCAATCTCTCTTACTCACACACATTGTCGGTCATTGAGAGGTCTCTGACTCTAGTTGGGTGGGCTTCCCTTGAGCACTTTCTGAGGGGAGGAATTCACAAACCGGCAGAGACAGACAGACAATATTGACACAGCACTGCACAATGAGGGAGAAACCATTACAGTACATTCCCAAGATCAGCTAAACGTCACGGACGCGTAACCTAAAAATAATTGTGAAAACAGAAGACCCGAATTGTCTGTCATGCTTGTCCATGTTTGTGAAGCCTGCAGGCATTGAGTCATGCGATATGTGTAAGATACGTTGTCTGAGGGGAACACATTAGTCACGCAGTGAGATTAGGTCATGACACAAAACCGATTAAAGAGTTAAGATACTGTTCAGATTAACTGTCAGATTGAATTCTGGGATGAATGCAGTGATTACAAACTGTGATGGAAACTGTAGGATGTCAAAGAGTGTTGTCGATTTTGATTGTGGAAAGGAAACGTTTTCTCATGCGAGTTTGTGGCTCATTGGAAATATAGAGATTTTTTTTTTTTTTTTTTAATAATAAGCACTTTTATAGATTGTGTAATATGCTCAGTCCAGACTTTTTCAGTACTGATAAATATGCGTGCGCGCTGCTCTGTCACCAGTAGTTTCAAATGATGCAATTTTATACAATTTTAGGAAAAAGTGTAAATTTACACTACCGACAGCTTTCCATATAAATTGCAAAATTAATTAATAAAACATATTTTTATAATGCTTATATTAAATATACTGTAGCTATGTAATAGTTCATTTATAAACTGCTAAATATAAAATCATTCTGAATATATTGGGAAAAAACACAAATATTAAAAGTATACACATTTTAAACTTAAATTAGCTGTTAATGTGCTAGATCAACAAAAACAATAATTACAATAAAACTGTTATAATTATAATTACATAAACCTGATTTGGTGGTATGTCGCTAAGCTAGCGAGTGAAAATCAGAGGAAGAATTTTTTTACGCAAATAACGCACAAAATGTTTCCAGATTTTATTGAAAATATTGTGAAATGCATTCGATAAAAAAGAAAATTGTCAATGTGGCAATTTTATGTTTGTGAACACAAACTCTCTGACAAATCAATTTTTTATGTATGATCCATGACCGATTTATATATGCATATATTTCATGTGTGTACTTTTTTTAAATTAAAATTTTAGTGTTTTCATCTAGCATTTTCCAAATTGATCTCTCCAATCAACAAAATGTAATTTTTTGTGGTTTGGTGAATTTGTAGTTAATTTGTATTCATATGTTTTCATATAAAATGCATATGCTCCTGTGACGTTACATCAACAAAATTGCCACCTAGTGAGATTGGGTTGGATATCCCAAAATGTTATAAAAACCAACCTCTTTAGCAACCGGATTAGGACTATGTCTAAGAATAAAGCATTTAAATGTTAAAAATGGCCAGTAATAAATATTTATGACTGTTATTTTTCTCAATTCTCTAGCAATCTGGATATAATTATAACCATTTAACTAGAGTTTTACAGTATCTGTCCCTGCCTTAGTGTCAATCTGGGCTGTATCTGTCCCTTTAAGAGTGTGTCCTTACACACGGCTGCTAAATCTGGCACAGGTCCGTGTGTAGCGTTACCAGCCCAGCGCGATCTGATGCTGATTATGACACTCACACATTAGGCCTTATTCCACCCATGCATTATCAGCTCTATCCATTCCAGCCAAAACACACAGAGCACACAAATGTATAAATAATGCACACAGAAAATCATAGCCAAAACACAGATGTTCCAGGAACTCATTAAAGTTGTTTCAACACTTACTGTTACAGACCAGCTGAGAAAATGCTTACAAAACCTTTTGACATTTGAGTAACATTTTATGGTGCTACATTTGGCAGTATATTACAGTGTTTTCTTCATAATATCAGAGATATATTTTTCGGGAAAAAACCTGATTTTATTCAAAGCTGCACAACGCAGCTAGTTTGCCGAAACAACAGCTTTGTTTTATTCAGTTAGCATTAACCAATACCCTTCCTGACCTAGATGACAAAATAGTTTCAGAGACAAAACTAATTATTTGTGTAACTGGTAGTCAATCAATTAGTCACTTTTATTTATATAGCACTTTTAACAATACAGATTGTATCAAAGAGGAGTGATAGTAAGAGTCATAGTAATGTATAACGATGAGATTTAAATACTTATATTTTTATTCCTGAAAAAAAAGATGCACAACCAACTGAGAGAACTGCAGCCTTATGAGAATTGTCAAGCAAAATCGATTCAGATATCTGAGGGATCTTCACAAGGGATGGACAGATTCAGGGGTCAAGGCATCAAGAGTCACCACACAAATGCGTGAAGGAATTGAGCTACAGTTGTCATATTCCTGCTGTTAAGCCACTCCTGAATGACAGACAATGTCTGAGGTGTCTTACCTGGGCTAAGGAAGAGGAACTGGACTGTTTGCCCAGTGGTCCAAGGCCTCTTTTCAGATGAGATTAAGTTTTGTATTTCTTTTGGAAACCAAGGTCCTAGAGTCTGAAGGAAGGGTGGAGAAGTTCATAGCCCAAGTTGCTTGAAGAATGATTTGGGGTGCAATGTCTTCTGCTGGTGTTGGTCCAATCGTTATTTTTAAAAAAACAATGTCACTGCATCCGTTTACCAAGAAATTTTGGACCACCCGATGCTTCCTTTTGCTGACCAGCTGAAGATGCTAATTTCATTTTCCAGCAGGATTTGGCACCTGCCGAATGAGAAACAAGATACCAAAAATGCAGATGAGATGAAGGCCACTGTAAAAGAAACCTGGGCTTCTATACCAAGCTCAGCAGTGCCACAAATTGATCACATTCATACCACGCCGAATACCAATAATTGAGTACATGTACACTGAATGAACATACTTTTCAGAAGGCAAAATCATCATAATTAAAAGAACCAAAGGACATAAATTTCAGTCTGTGTGCAATGAATTTATTTCATGCATAGTTTCACAATTCGAATTGAATTACTAAATAAATTAACTTTTCCACGACATTGTAATTTATTAAGATGCACCTGAATTTGAGCTTGATAAACTTTTTATCCTATAAAAATATGCATAAACTACAATGTTAATACATTTATCTAATAAATTCCTCCATGCACTTTACCCTATAAGACTGGAAAACCTGACTAGCGGCAGATGATGTCTTTTACTGAATCTGTATGTTGTTATGGTCACTCTAAAAATGCCTGTGCAAAGTATCTCAAAGTATTTCTCTATAATCATCATATAAATCGTCCCAAACAGTTGGCATCCACCTTCGAAATCACTGACCGCATTTATTCTGTCTGCTCACTCTGAGGTTCAAGTAATTTATACCATTTAATATTTTAAAATGATTACGTTCAGTGGCCTCTCTTAGTTTTTTAATGTTATATTCCATTTTAACATACGTTTAATCTTTGAATCTTAAAGTTTCTTAATTTGCGACGCTCCCTAAAACAACCCCTAGCCAAGATTCTGAAGCAAATTTGACCCCGTCTTTACCTTTTTCTAGTGTAAGCGCTACACACCCATGCATCTGAGGTTAAATCTGCGCTTTATATTGGACGCGCATTTACGCAGCACTCGCAGAGGTGTAGGGTGGTTGTTTGAGCAGTGTAGATGGATGGAGGTTTGACTGGGGCAGAGGAGATCAGGCCAGGTGGAGCCCAGGTGTGAGTGAGTTCAGTGAGGGTGAGCTGCAGGGTGTGCCAGGGGTCAGCTGGAGCTCTCACATCACGCTAATGCACTAAAACCACGGCATGCATCATAACACACACACACAGGCAGAGATGCATACACTCTCAATAGTGTTTTATATCACGCTCCCCCGAGTCTGAACCATTTCACTCTGGGTGGAATTCAGTGTGCAGAATTAAAATGGTTGAAAAAGTATTTTCTAAAGTGCATCTCTGTTCTGTTTTTCTTTTCAGATTTGTTTTTTGCATCTTAAAAGGCATAATTAACTTTCTAAGCAGTGTCAGAGTAGCTTTCTGAATGAACAGGTTTCGTGAAAAATGATTTGCTGAACTTTTAAAGAGACAGAAGTTCTGTTCCAAAGCTTTGTAAGCTGCCTTCCTAGACGGCATTTTATGGCATCATAAATATGAGATAAAAAGACATATATATGTTATAATTAGACCTTTTTTGTCATAATTAGAACGTTTTTATCCCATTATTCCATGATATCATAATGATATCATGATAACAGTGTAGGCAACCAAATTATGCTGCCATCTAATTTACTGCATTTAGGCAGAACTTTAAGGCAGAATCACATCTATGCTTTTCGGAGGGGAGTCCAGGAATACACTGTGGAAACATTCGCTCAAGAAATGTATGTCTACTTCCATACGCTGCAATGACAAAAGAAGCACGTAAAAAGAGTAGTAACCAAAAACAAAGTATGAATAAAAAAAACAGGCAAAACATTCCACTTACTTCCAAAACACGCATTCGATGGTCACTTTAAAATCCCACGAGGATTTCCTATCAAGCAGAATACAGTTTTTTTGTGTAGCTAAATGTTCAAATTATTAATTTTTCAGTAAAGTGTCACTAAAGTGTCCACATTATTTTGAAATGTTCAATTAAGCAATTTTCTGCAGACATGCCAGACGTCCAATTAATGATCTGCAATAGGTAAGTAACTAGACGAATGACAAAGTAGTAAATGATAAATAATTTGTGCCACAAACAAGCGTATTCATGAATACAATAATGAATTAAGATATCAGTAAACACCAGTTTGTAATATCGAGCAACATAACAGACCGTTTTTGTTCAGCTAAGCTGTGTACATGCAAAACAATTCTAAATACGGTGTATTAACTGTAAATAATGTATTTTGCAAAGTAAAGCTCTGTTGAAATGCGAGTAGAGTTTCTTATTTCCATGAGGAGCTGACCCGTTCTATCTACACTTAGTATGCTGTCTTCAAAGGCAACTCGCTAGTTTGTGTGGAGAACATTTTCTTATTGTGCATTTTTAACATCTTGGTTATATCTTTGGGGGTCTGGTGGTGTTTCCAAATTATTACTGTGTCTATTTTTTTACACTTGAAACCTATCTTAGACCCTCACTTGACAAGGCAGCCCCTATGTCGGGCCCCCAGACACATACCTCCCACTTTGAGGTTACTGGGCACTTGTGAAAACTGCCGCCTGTGTTCTCAAAGATTTATACAGGGTCACTCCCTACATGTCTCTCTCACACTCCCTTTCTCCTCGTCTGCCCTCTCTCAGACTCCTCATTTTGCTGTTTGACCCACAGCCGGCCCACATTCTCATTCCGGCTTGCTCTCCCATCTATTCGCTTTGTCTGCGTAACATTTATCAGTTCATCTCCTCCCGGCCAGCCCTCTCATATCTGTTACACCACCTGATCTCCCTTTGCGTACAAGTCCATCTGTGCTGCTATGACGACTGTCGGTAACCACTGCAACCTGTCACCCTCACACACACAAATCACAACTGTAATGTGACCACCACACGCTACATGCTTAGCAAGACTCACGCCGTGCGGAATCATCCATATGTCCAGACACACAAACAACATTTTGGAGACGCTGTGAACTTTGATTTTCTGAGGAACCGTTAGCATGCACATTAGCAGGAGCGGCACCAAAAATAGGTTTGTCCTGATTTGAGATTAAAAACACATAGAAATTCAAACCCTTTTTTCTTAGATTGTATCGCAGATTGGCGGTTTTGTATGGTACAGCTAAAGCTACTTAAAAATGCAGGGTGTTTCAAGATGGCCGCCAAATCTGACTTGATTACATCTGGAAAAAAAAAGTCGGAAAATTGTGAGATGTAAACTTTTCTCCTCAGCCTAGACTTTCTGTTTTGCAATTGTGAATATACATCTCGCAATTCTGAGAGAAAAAACTGAATTGCTAGAAAAAGTCACTAGTAAACTCAAAATTAGAAATTAGAAAAAGTTACCTTTTACCTTTTCCCTTTTCTACAGGTAAGGAAGCATTCTATAGATTATACCTTGGTTTGATTTATGTCATTACTAAAAATAATATCACTGATATTTACATATACGCAATACAACATTTTGAAGATGAAGCGAACCTTAATTTGTGAGGAAACATTAGCATGTGCTTTAGCGGAAACAGTGTATTTGTGCTAAAGAAGTAGAATCTATTAAACTATTTTTGTTGTATTGCAGATTAGCAAATTAACACAATCTTGTTAATGTTGTGCTTGATTAGCATTGTTTTAAAAATACAACTAATTCTACATTGAAAATGTAGGATGTTTCCAAATTAAATCACCAAAAGTAGCTTGTTTTCCAAGAATTTTGATTATAAAATGTTTCATTTTAGTTTCATAAAAGCTTTCATAGTCTAGACCATAATTCTATAAATTATTCTTCTGCAAGTAGAGAGTGTGTAATTTAAGGGGCAATTAAGACAACTTTGTCGTCTTCGAATGAATGTGCTCCCAGCTGAGAGGATGAGTAAAATTATTATTGGATTCGACTGGGAAAAAACATCACACAATCATAAAATGTAACACTTTTTTTATATTTATATTAAAATAGCATTATAACATTAACAATAATTTCCATCAAAACAAATAACAATTAATTACTCTTGGAAGCAGATGGATAGTGCATCTACCTTTTTTAAATAAGTTACGTAAAAAGCCAGAAAAGAAATGCATCATTTACAAACAGTTATTTATAGCTTTACAAGATTCCATAAGCAGCTGAATGCGCAGACAGATGTTTGGGAACAGCAGGCAAAGAATGCCAGAGCACTCCATACCGCCCCCCCTACAGGATGGGAGTATTTCACGGTAACCTCATTACGGCTAAACACAATCTTCTTTATGTTATTTAAATATTGAATTTTGTACTATTCGACCGTGCATCTACCAACATGCGAACATTAAGTGCTTTCAGCACTTCATAGTTGATAATCTCCAGTGTATGTCATTCCAGTGTTTTTGCACCAATTAAATAATGTGGATGATACTGAGAGATCCTTACAAAAAAAGTACTGTATGGTACCATGGTATCAGACGGATAACCATATTCATATACCATGGTATATACATGGTACTCCAAAGTACTTCAATGAATACCATCATATCACCATGGTAAATGTCCATAAGACTGCTTTGTAAGTGCTTTTACTCCTCGATTTCATATCTAGCCAGCTGATATTTCGCTATTATAAACTTACAAACTTGGAGTGTTTAAGTAGCTTGGAAAATGTACAGATTAAACATTTTGAGATGAAATTGTAATAGTTATTTGTATTTGATACTTTTCTGGAAGTCCTGAGCTTCATATCTCCAGTTGCTTCGTTCTTTGAGAATCCAATCTTACAAGTCCTCACAACTTTCCAGTTACATATTCCAGTTTTAACTTCTTCCATTTACTATTCCAGTAGTTCCTCCAGTGGATAAATAGCCCACGGTTATTTTTCAGCCCGACTCGCAGTGGGTCTACATCATTTATTGGCATTTGAAGGCTAATTTGACTTTCCCCAAGTAGTTAATCACTGATTACAGCCAGAATCTTGGCCAACCAGTAGTTCAAGTCAATATTGCACCACATTTGGCAGTTGTTGTGCTGACCGAAGTGTGAAGTGTATTTGGCAGACTGCTATTGTGTTGTTTTAAATACAGTCTCACTATTTGGCAGGCTGTGTTTGTGTCCGTATGGAATCCCTTTTAAGTCCTTTCTCACAGGATATCCTGAGTACAACCAGCTCCCGTAGTGCAGACTGCAATGGCTGATGGGAGATGTAGTTCACGGGAGCTTATTTGGCAAAGATCAAAGACATTTCCAGTTATTATGAAAAGATTTCCAGTGTGTCTCTGCTATATCCTGTGTGTGCCTCCACCCTGACTCCCAGCTTTGCGGTTGCTCCTGGGACTTTGGCAGCAGTTCAGAGTCTTGGTCTTCTTCAGGACATTACCCTGTTAGAAGATGGAGGTCCAAATCTGGTTAGATATTTGATTAGATTTCACTCGAAAATTGAATTGCTTTGTTAAAGTCACAGTGTGTCATTTCTTTACCGCTAACGGTATCAAACAACTGCATTCTGTTTAAATGGGCTCAATCAGTGATGTCTACATATGGAAGACACTATTAACCTTAGCATTCTCTAGCATTGTTTACCCAACAATGCTAATGGGTGTCTGCCATTATTTCTGCTGTTCTGTATCATGCCACTAATTACACAGAAATAACTTATTGTTAGTTTCATATCACTTTGAAAAACATTTACAATTTAAATGAATTACTTTCATGTGGTGTAAAGGAAAAAAATATATATATTCCCCTAAAACTTTATCTTATCATTATTGATCATTTTATTTAAATATATTTTTCAAATGAACAAATTTCAAGGATTTAAGGTAAATAGCACTATGTTTTTGGTGAAACATGCCACATCACATTTTACAACCTTTCCTGTTTTGCCACTATTAAACAGTTGACTGTAGCCATTGACTGTTATACCAACATTTTTTAAAATAACTTCTTTAATAACGTGTTCAACGGCTTAAAGAACTTAATACAGGTTTAACAACTCAAGGTTATTTTTGGGTGTACTATCACTTTAAAATGCGATTCATTGAGGCGTTTGTGTCTTTTTGTCACACCATTGAGCCGTACACTTTCGATTATCCAACTACAAAAATAAAATTACATTATCATCGCTCTCATGGAGGCCTTGCTCATCCTCCTCCTAGGTTTCCGTCTGCGCTTTCGAGGGGGCTGGAGAGGGGGCCGAGTCTGTGGGGCGGAGGGACTGGTGGGAGGGGCTTTTGTCACTATGGGATAATGAATAAAACAGAAGACGGTGGTTAGAAGCACGGTTGGATGAACGCTGAAAGAATTAATCTCAAGACAGCCATCACAAGATTAGCGTTACATGATCTGTTGACCCTTGATTTTATAAGCTACCTCTGACTTTAAAGAATGGAAAGAATAACAGGAAGCATAAGCTACTAATTACAATACAATGTGAACACACACACGACTCAGTAGACATTCTATACACTGACCTGTTCTTTGTGTGTTAGCCTGTTGTTGGCTAACTGCTTGCGTTGTATGTTGTTGAAGCTGATGGTGTCGGTGGTGTTGGTGACGAAGATAATGATGTGTTTCCTCTCGCTGCTGTTCCTTTTCCTGCTTATTTTGGTTGCTTTCTTCTGATTGGTGGTGGTGGTGGTGGTGATGATGTTTTTTAACTTCTGTTTGGTCAGACTGATGATTAACTTCTGATAAGCCACTGGATTGGCCAATGACCTCAACGTGGCTGTAAGTGCGACTAAGACCATCTAACCGGCTGCCGTGCGGCACGCTGTGCTCTGATTGGGTGGAACTGTGGGAAAGATTGTTTTTTGGTTGCTGTGCCGTTGTTTGATACGGTTTCGTCTGTTGATCCTCTTGTGGATGGTTGTCGTAATGCGTCTTTTTCGCCATGCCGTCACCACTGTGTTCGGTTTTCATAGGCTCAACCTCCTCCGTTTGTGTTGTGTCACACATCATATGCGGTCTCCTAATGTGGTTTGTCTGGTGGGAGCATCTCCTCTGTTTGTATAAACTGGTGTGTGTGTAAGCGTATGTTGGTATGGGCTTTGTCGGTACCCTTGTGTGTGAGTGACTGTGTATTTCGACTGCCATTGTAGTTCCTGACTCTCTCTATCCTCCAAATGAAGCCTTTGATTATGTTTAAGTTCATCATTGCGGTGTAGCTCCTCTTTCGATTGTGTCTTTGGTAATGTTACTTTAGGTGGGGGTCTGGGCAGAGGAAGGGGTGTGGCATGGAGACGTGGGGATTGTACAGAAACACGTGATTGACAGCTACAAGTCACATGGTCCTCCACGGGTATTACGACCTTCTCGTAGACTGGTAGTCTGTTGATGAACTGGATTTTTGTCATCTAGACAAAAAAAAAAAAGATATTAAAATCGTGATATTTACAATGACAAACACCACTTAATTTCTGATCAGTTCTCATTGTCTTACTAAGCTAAAAATGTGACATACGTTTTAGCATAAAAAATTCACAGTACACTTAAATGTTGGGTAAAATAGTTCATTGGTGCATAGGGTTGCAGAGGGGTGGAATTTTCAAAAACTTCCCAAATATTTAATAATCCCTTTAAATTTCTGGAATGTTTCTGTAATTTACTGGAAATGCTCCATCTCTTTCATTTCCGTTAACACAGCCCATTTATGTAAATATTACCATATGTTAGCATGTTGCTATGCTAACAATGTGATATGTATTTTTTTTCTTCAAAATATAAATATATAAATATAGGGTAAATTAATCAATTTGTACTGAACTATGTCAGAATGTTGCTATTTTACTGGAAATGCTCCATCTCTTTTTTTAATTTTTTTCATTTCATTTCCGTTAACACAGCCCATTCATGTAAATATTACCATATGGTAGCATGTTGCTATGCTAACAATGTGATATGTATTTTATTTTTCTTCAACATATAAATATATAAATATAGGGTAAAATAATCAATTTGTCCTGAACTATGTCAGAATGTTGCTATGTTAAAAGGTTAGTTCACCCAAAAAAGAAAATTCTGTCATTAATTACTCACCCCTTATGATATTTCTGATTAAAATTTCTTTCTGAGCCTACATAGACAGTAACGTGACTAAACGTTAATGGATTGTGATCTGAAAAAGCGCACTTTCGTGCGCAGAGTACTCTCAGTAATTGCATAAGACGTTAACTCTGGGAGAAGAATTATTGAATAAATTGTTATTTTGGGGGTTTTTTTTGCAGACAAAAAGTATTCTTGAAACTTTGCAATATTGAAGTCACTGATCAATGTCCTTGCAATGTTTCTGGGTGTGTCTATGGAGGGTCAGATAGCTTTCAGATTTCATCAGAAATGTCTTAATTAAATCTCACAGATGTGTTTTTCAAAGAGCTCTGCATGCAGTGCATTCTGGAAATGATACTTTAGTAAATGACTTGTGTAATGATACTTGAGAGTCAAGAGAAATGAGCATGCTGCTTATCTTGTTGTCTAAAACCAACTACAAAGTCATAGCAATTTCGCCAAAAATACCTGTAAATGTCGTGGTTTCCGTGCTGACCGGCACACATTGTAATATGTGTGTGTTGCAGCAGCCCGAACAGCGCTGCACTTCCACACACGGAGGCCATAACAAGAAGTTAGCATTCCGTTTGTCCAACATCGAGCGGGTCACTTCCATAACTTCTGTTCTCACCTTACACATTGCCTGCTGGGCCACCTGAACATCTGTGAGAGAATCGGAAATAACGCTTGATTGAGTGTATTTAATGTTTATTTATCGACGCCACAAAGAAGAAGCCAAACTGGACAGAAGTTAGAATACGCCTATAATTCACCCTCTCAGCACTGTGCGTGTTGGTTGTAGAGTTTACAGATCTGTGGTGCACTTGATTGAAAGGGAGCACTCAGAGAAAGAGAGGGAAAAAAAAGCAAGGCTTCGAGCACATGTGCAGAAAGAAGCGTGGGTGGTTAAATTGAGCTTTGAAACTTGTGTGCGTGTTCGAGGGTGACCTAAGGACATGTGGCGAGACAGGACGAGACAGAATCAATCACAGAGACACAACAGCAGACTCCAGGCCCATATACGCACATCTCACACACTTACACAAACACACAACAAAGCCACAACACCATTGTGGAATGGAGATGCCACAATGTCTCAAAATAATCTCCACAGACTGGAAATACATTGAAATTCTGCTGGAGGACAAAGATGAAGAGACGGGAGTGTGGAAAAGAGACAGCGGGACAAAGAGAGGAAGGGAGGGGATGCTAGCAGACTCACTAAGGCTTCTGGGAAGACGTCTGTGTGTTCCGTTAGAGTGCATCTCATTCTCGGGCTTCTCATCGTCTTCCTCTAAAAACGAAAGACAAAATAAAGGAGGAATTAGTAATATGAAAGATCGTTCACCAATTTAGATTAGTTAGAGATCGTGAAACTGACTTTAGATTTGTGACCTTTTGAAAATTCCAAGTAAGATATCTATAATGGTAACTAGTGTCAGGGAAAGCTACTTTTAAAAGTAATGCATTACAGTATCAGTCACTCCATTAAAAGTACAACTAATTGCATTTCTTACAGAAGTTATGTTTTGTTATGTGTTACTTTTGCTCTAGTTTTTGTCACCTAGGCTGGTATTTGCGAAAAACGGTGATATATACAATATGCAATACCTATTTGCGCTGTGTTTTTGTATAAAGTGACATTAGTCCTTTTTACGGGTGAACAGGGAATATTTTAGACAACATTGTCACCCACCCCCCCAATCATATATCATTATTAAACATAATATATGAGAATATAAAAGTTCACATAATTCAAACCAGAACAATTTGTTGCCGAACATAATTGCAGAACAATTTGTTGCAGCTGATGAGTGATGCAAATCTCGACAGCCAATCAGAATCCATCCAAAGAGTGCACTTATATTTTGCGTGTGAATGGCCCCAAAGGGAAAACAACACCAAAACTAACCATAACAACATAGAAAAACTATTTCACTCCAATAGCTTTCAGAATGATAAAAACACTGCAACGATAAAAGTAGTTACCGTTATGGATGTAATTTTTGGTGTAAATGGGCCTCAACACAGATGAACGATTTTGTTGGAATCGCTTTAAAATAATATACGCCTACATAAAATAAATATTGACAGACAATCAGAATCCGCATTTTAAGCATTTAAAGCGACAGGCGACAAAACTGCGTGAGCACTTATAATAATTTTCGAATCATTATCATAAACGAACAGTCAAAGCATTCTCTTTACGAGTTGTTTGACTGACCTGACCAATCACGGTCTGCTTTGTTGCTTATCGGACATAATTCGAAAAGGCAATGCAGAACATACATCTCTTAAATTTATTAGAAAGTATCTTGAATATCCTTCTTGAATAACCTTCAAAATAATCAACTGGTTCCTCTTTCAAAGTGAACCTGCACATACGACTCGCTATCGTAATGCACATTTAAGTTGTGCAACTCTTCCTAGACTGTGTATTTGTATATGTCTCTGTTTGTCTCATCCTTAAGACCTGCTGTGTCTGGGATTGCCGTTTGAATCCTCTTGACTCCACTGTCCCGACACCTTGTCATAAATCTGATCAAGCCCTGTCAATCTACTGTATATCCATAAGTGACGTTCGTCTGGTATATTAGCTCTAGTAGTAAGGGTCGTAACATTGTTGCATCTAGCTAATATGCACACACACACACAAACACACCGGTATAGGGAACAATAGCATAGCCTTGTGTTTGTGTCCCCTCTGTAAACTTTGAGTTGGACTGGGCTCAAGGTCACCGCTATTGTGCCCTTGAAGAGCTATACACAGCCCATTCATGTAAATATTACCATTATCCACATGCACGCACACACACACGCAACACACACACAGCATTCCAGACCCCTCACTCTTTCCTGCCTCACCTTCCCACTCAACACACCCCAGAAAACACACACATTCCACAAATGACGAGACGCTGATACTAGCGCTGATACGGGTTTTATAATATACGCAGAGAGCAAGGTGGTCATTAAAAAACTATGCCCTATCTTGTATTCAGTGCATTTCAAAGCACGGGATCAGATTTACCTACGGATTCTACATCCAGAAGTCTCTTCAGATCATCTACGGAGGAGATAGGACTGTTCATCACTAAATCCACCAGAGATGGAGGGAAAGGGTCCCCCTGATTTAAAAAAAAAAAAAAAAACGAAAGAGAAAGAAAGAGTTTGTTAAACATGTCTTAAACAAACACACACCTTTCTGGGTGAAAAACCGGTTCCTGTAATTTCAATAAAATACACGTCTAACCAGAATACATGAGAAACGTTTTACAGAGAGCATGTGTGGACAGTTCCATTCGTACTTTGCATTTATTTTTTATCTCTGTCCTTTATTAAGCTGCATTACTCATAATCAGGTCACTCTGTGTGTGTGTGTGTGTGTGTGTGTGTGTGATGTGGTCAGTGTCATGTGGCAGGCACGCAGTGGGAAAACAAATATATAAATAAAACATATTACCTTAAGCAACAAACCAATCAAAAAAAAAGAAAAAGAAAAGAAAAGAAAATCAAACCACCACGCAGGGTTCTATTAATGTGTTACGATTTATCATTTCTTACAGAAATTTCTACAGTCAGGAATTTTTGAGACAAAAGTCACAGATTATTCAAAATCATTTAAAAGAATGTGTCAGGAAAAACAACGCCTTTTAAATCAGTTTGATGTATTGGTTGACTCTGGTGATACTGATATTAAGGACATTACTTAAAGCAAAAATAACTATATTATTATATATACTGTGAAATATTACCGTGAAATAAAATTACTCCTTTAATGATATGAAATTTTGGTCTTATCGTCCACCCCTAATTGCGACCATTTTTTTAATCGAAGCAAACTCATTCAGAGAACATTAATGCAATAAAACCGCCCACGTTAAGTATGCGAATGCGACAATATAGTCTCACAACAATTCGTAGCTATTTTTATTTGTTTGTAAGATTAATTCCTCACTCACACATTTCGATCGTCTCTAAAAATACATTCTCAAAATACTTTTTGTGTGCAATTTCTCATTCACTCGGGCTGAAACGTGAACTCTTGTAGCTACGCTGAACTGTGTTTCCGCCTCGCGGCGTTCTGAATTTGCATATAGTAGCAAAAACCTGTTTCATCTGAAGAGTTAAAAAAAAACTGTAAATGAAGTAATGAAGTGGTATAGAGCAACAAAATAAGACTCGCTGGGAAACACTTCTAGGCAACGAAACTAAAAATACTAAACGGAAAAAAAAATAGCAATGCTACATTTATAGCCAGATGCACAGATTTGGACAGTGGAAGACCAGCGTTCATCAGCTTGCGTAAAAATCAATGATGGATCCTCGGGTGCGAAGAGCTGCACATCGGTGTGAAACACGCATGCACTAAAGCAGTACTTCATGTGTTTGTACAGTCACACATACAGTATACTGATCCCATTAGGATGATATCACTCCCGTTTGCCACATGCTGTAATAAATTATGGGCAAGAATGCCAATAGTTCATCCAGGGGAAAAGTTGAGGAGGAATGGGGTATAATTATGGACCCGGATTGCCATACGCACACACTTGAAACATTAGAGGGCGGCCGCATGGCAGCCTGCCATAACTGAACTCAGACATAAAGAAATACCGTATCCACACCTGCACGTACAGACACAGAGTCCGTCTAAACAGATGCCTAAAAAGAAGGATTTGTTTAAAAAAAAATAATCATGCTTACATAGAGGGAGATTAAATATTATATGAACGGATAAGCACAAGCACAATAAGGTCGATCCGTCTTCCATTTTCCAAAACTGAGTCATTAATTCGATGCACATTTGTTTGGCTCCTCTCGGCTTTCATTCGCTCGATTCCTGAGTCATGTCTGCAAAAGCAATTTCGATTTTTTTTTTTTAAGCCCTCAGGCTGTGTCACACACACACACACACACACACACACACACATACGTATGCCCCGAGAGACCCAAAGCCAAATCATCTTATGCGATTCCATCCGCACGTCTTTAACGTGCCGCCTAGATTATTCCCTCTCTATATAACTTAAACGCAAGACTTATGATGCATCAGCTGGAGGAGAGAAAAAAAAAACATTAGCTGTGACCTTTTAAACTCCCTCAAAACGGTCCGAATCGAAGCGCTGGGTTTTAAAAGGTAGGCCCGACATAAAGTTTTTAGTAGGTTTGGTGGTGATGCAATGGTGAAATTCAGGAGACGGATTATAGAAACATCACAAGGGGATTTAGGCCTTACAGTGTGTGTGTGTGTGTGTGTGAACTCAATTGATGTGTTTGTCATAAAGACCTTTCCACAAAGGTCAGACGCATACGTGAGAATATCTGCGACCCAAATCAAGATGAATGAATGATTCTGCTGTTTTGGCAGATACTGATATATTTAAACAGCGGGATGGCTGACAGTATCATATTAGTGCAAAAATGATATTAATAATTGATATACAGTATGGAAGTTGATGCCGATAATCTTAAAAATTGATCAACATATCAAATACAAATTTGTTCTAACTAGGTGTTGATTTACAATTACTTTTGGACTAAAAAGGCATTTAATATTCAATTAATGACTTTTGTCTTGACTTATGTCATGACTTTTAGATGTGTGTGTATATATATATATATATATATATATATATATATATATATATATATATATATATATATATAAATAACTTTTAAAAATTATATATATATATATATATATATATATATATATATATATATATACATACATAAGTTTTAGAAAAACGCACATGCAATTTTTTTTTTTAAAACGTATACAGTTATTTTCTTTTTACAATACATATGAGCACTGTGACTTAGAATTTTTGCATTTTCGAAAAATATTTTTTAAACAATTAAAATATTTACAGTTTGGAATGCAGTTCCAAAATATACTACTCAAATATAAACTACTTAAAATACGAATAGATTTTGTCTATGTGTGCGCATGTGTGCATTAGTTATTATATTTGATTCATTCAGATAAATGAAACCCCAATTTCAAGTTTGACTGTGACTGTGGAACCCTCCAGAGGACCTTCTTCTATAGCAACCGGCAGCACAATTATAATACGGCTAAAGACGTACTCTAGTGTTAAATGCACACCATAATTGGGGTTTAAGCAGTGACAGTGATGCTCTTGGACTGAGTGATGTGTTTTTGGCAGCGGTGCATCTGGGAATCCATCCAATGCACATTAATGCTGGCAACCCTGCAGTGTCTTTGTTTGAGTGTGGAATTGCAGACATAAACAAATACAGATAGATTAAGCATCAAATCAAGTACGGTTTCTCTTTTCTCCTGCGCGCAGTCAGGCATGCTTATGAGGAGATTTGTTACAGTTCTCTCGAATTTCATCCTCTAAATCAAGACAGTTAAAAGTGCGCCCTTGAATGCATCTATTGTCAGACGAGACACGTGAAATAAACTCAAAACGAGCGTGACGTCAGTCAGGTGAGGCTTACCTGCGCGCGACCGGACCGCAGGCACGCCGCGAGCGCCGCGAGCACCAGCAGCAGCAGCCGCGAGCTCATCATGCGAGCACATCCAACTGTCTCTCTCGCTGTCAAACACGCACACTCTCTCTCTCTCTCTCTCTGTCACACACACTGCAGGAAAGTTTATTCCAGAGGGGCTGAGTCACTTTGAACACCGCGCCAGCTGGTCCTTTTGACATTTAACGGCGTATCCCAGATCTCCAGTGTGGAAATAAAGTGTTCAAAAGCGTTAAAAACTGCATGTTAATGATACACTTGAACAGAAGAACACAAAAACTCCCGTCTTCAGATTGAAATATCAGCTTTAAATATCCAAGTGTAATACGTCCAGTGTGCTGATTTTAAAAAAATAGCCCATGCATTTTCATTCCTGTGCTGCAAAGCAACTTCCCTTGCGCTCTCGCAGCGTGTTTCTCAGGTGCTTTAATGTCGCGCGCTGCTGAGCTCCGCTCTGTCTTCTGCCTTAAAAAACAAGTCCCGCCCCTTGCGATCTGATTGGCTCGCTGTGCCCTCTAGGCTGGACCGATGTTTCCATAAAAGGCAAATGATTAGAGTGATTCTGCACGGATTGGGGGGGTTTCTTACGTGACCTGACTTTCTTAAAGTGTGACTTTTATTGAGAGAAAGGCAAGAGTTTTCTCACAACCACCTGTTGTGTCTTGTTCACTGGAGGTTATAGCAAGTGCTTATTGACCTGGGAAGCCACGTGATTAAGAATATACCATATTAATGTGGAATCTTATGAAATCTGCCAAAAACAATGAATGAATGCATAAATGCATAAACAAAATTGATTTCAGGAGCATTAAGATTATTTCACATTTTCAAGACTATAATTACTTATATTCTTGTCAGATATATAATAACACAAAACCAAATCTAAAATATGTAATAATAAAATGTTAAAAGTATTTTGTTTTAAAAGGTATATATACATATATATACATATACATATACATATACATATATATATATATATATATATATATATATATATATATACATTTTAATATTTTAATAAAATGTTAAATTGTTATAAATAAAAATAAATAAATAAACATATTAAAAAAAAAATATATATATATATATATATATATATATATATATATATATATATATATATATATATATATATATATATATATTATATTTTTTTTTTATTATTACCTATTTTTGGTTTTGTGTTATTATATACCTGACAGGATATTATAAATTAATTCATATTATCATTACTTATTGTTATAAAGCTTATGTATGTTATAAAGCTTCATTTATATTCTTCAAGTTTATATTAAACGATTAATACAGATGTAGATTATGACTCATACTCATGAAATATGACTCATACACATTTTCGAGAAGCTTTATGAGAATTATGGAAAACATTCGTTTGATGTGTTTACCATATACGTCTTTTTTGATATTAACTTTGTTCAGTAGAGAAACTAAAATCTAAAACACCACAGCCAATCAGCATCTGAGTTTACAAGGCTGTATGTTTTGGAGTTTCCAGTCTGGGAGTGACATCATGGGGCTGAGGTCATTTCCAGAGAGCCTGGCCGTGTTTGAGCTGATGTCTGGAGAACCAAGGTTTAAGTGAGATGTGAAATCTCTGTTTGCCAGCTCTCTTCTGCTTTCAGGGAACGCTAGAGGTCAGAGGTCACGGGACACTGCAGCCCGCTCTGCTGCAGCAGCAGGAAGTGACATGGGCATTTGGGAGTCTCTAGGGGCTATTTATAAACCTGCTGACCTTTTCTATTCGCATGCAGCAAGTGATTGACATGACACACGTTATTGTGAACCATGAGGAGCTGCTGATCACCTGCACTTTAGATCACAGAGCACTTTGACGAAAACACAGTGAACAGACTAGAGAGAGGCCAAGAGATTATTAGTAATAATAATGATAATAATAACAATGACAACAGTAATAAAATTATGTAAATAACATTAAAAACAACACCAACAACAAGTATATAAATACAACATATGTATAAATGCAAATTTTTGCATAACAATAACAATTGTTTTGTAAAATTTAATTATATTAATGATCATTTATTAATTTCTTCTTCTTCTTCTTCTTCTTCTTCTTCATTTTATTACTACTTCTAATACTGATACTATTATGTTACTTTTATTAAACATAATAATAATAATAATACTTATAAATATATATAATTAAAAATAACAGGTAGTTCAGTTCATATATATAATAACTTTATAATCTTATTTGTAGTGGGAACATTATTTATTGCTTAAGTAATACATTATTATAATTATTAGAAGTTATAACTATTAATTATTATAATTATTTAATGAAATAATAATAATAATAATAATAATAATAATAATAATAATTAGAAAATAATGTTATAATTTGATTTAATAATAATCAAGATCAAAATATTATTTAAGTATCATTAACATTAATACCAACAACATTTATAATAATTACATATTTTTAAATAATATAATACTAATAATAATATTAGAAAATATGTTATATATATTAAACAATACTTTTTTACTAACGTTTTAGCAAATGTTAGGAAAAAAATGAAATAATAACAAAATGTTATTCAATAATAATGATGATGATGGTGATAATAATCATGTATGTAAAAGTACAAAAGTACATGAAATACATTATTGTTATTTAGCTTTCATACAATAAAAGTTTTAACAAGCTATTACATTTATATTATTTTTTTATTTTAAGTGGAAACAAAAACACAAAGGACCATTTTGTGCCACAAAATTTGTGCTGAACCCAGTTTGCACAGTCAGAGAGAAACTTGAACCTGACGTGACCACTGACCTCAGGTGACCTCCACGGGTTCAATGTCACCCTGGACTTACAATATTGTAGTAGTGTAGCAGGAAGAGACGCAAGAACAAATCTAAGGTGTTGTGAGAGAGAGAAGAGCTGATGTGAAGCACAGCATGAGTCAAACGTGACACACGGTGTGAGTGTGTTGATGTCTGGCCGAGTGTGTCAGCGTACATCAAGTCCTGTCTGGATGCCTGATTTAATTGATAAAGCTCATTTTCAACATCCATTAGTAGGCCAGCCCAGATTCCTGAATTTAATGTTGAGGCTTTGAAGAGCTGCTGCTCTCCCTCCACCCTCCAGCAGCCGCTTCTCTCCGTCTCAACACGGCTCATGAGAAGAATCCAAGATTTTCGAGGAATTTCTTCAGTGAAATCCAACCTGAATGCAGAGGGAGGGTCTGCCGCTGAGCACAGACAGAGCTTTAGTATACAGTATGAATCTGACAGGACTAAGGACACAAAGGTAACATTTACAGTTAATATCTCATAAACACAATGAAAATGTTGAATGCAACCAGAAAACCAATCATTACTTCTAATGCTGTGCATAATTTATTGCATATACTATATTTTTAAATTTGTACTTTTTACAGATGAAAATGCATGGCTTAGGTGTTTATATGATTTTTTAAAACCAGTTTTTTAATCTCAAAACAAACAAACAAACAATTAAATAAGTATATTTATTAAATAATAATAATAATAATAATAATAATAATAATATAATAATAGTAACAACAATTAATAATAATAATAATAATAGTAAAAACAATTAATAATACTAATAATAATACTACTAATAATAATAGTAACAACAATTAATAATACTAATAATAATGTTATATGTATATTTAACAGCAAAACAAAACTATATATATATATATATATATATATATATATATATATATATATATATATATAATAACATAATATTAATATAATAATAATAATACTGTATGTTATGTTATAAAGTAATAAATAATAATTAAGTAATAATAATTTTCTTCTTGTTTTAAACTTAATATATTTTAATAAAATGCTTAAGTTCTTATCACCAATAATAATTATTATTATAGAAACATGCAATAACAATATTAATTACTGTTGTTGTTATGGTTATTTGTAGTTTGTAATCATAGTAATAAAAATCATAATAGTTAATAATTGTTTATTATTAATAATAGTATCAACAACAATAATAATGTATATTTTAATTTGACAACAATTGTATTAATTAATAAAAACATAATAATAATAATAATAATAATAATAATAATAATAATAATAATAATAATTAATTAAATAGTATGTAATTATAATTCTTGCATTTTTTATTTAGTGAAACTAAATGTAAACTATTATGATAATAAACAATTAGTTTATTTTTTATTTGTTTTTGCTGTGGGAACAGTATTGCATTTTTATAATATATACTACCTTTTTTTTGAAGAATAATAGAGCTGGTGGGGAATTTCAGGCTTGATCTCCTGATTGTCTGGGAGTTTGGGCTGAACAATGGCAAGCTTACGGCTTCCATGCTGTGAAGTTCACCCAGCTTTCGTTCTCAACCCACTTCTTTTAAAACTGAAGGGTGGCAGGAGGAGGAGGCGGACAGACATGGCCCTGTAGAGAGAGAGACGGCAAAATGGCTGGGTGGGAGCAACTGGGGGCATCTGTTTGTGCATTGTATGTGTTTTCCCGAGTCAACAGTAGAGGAAATGAACGCAGCAGCTAAATATACAAACATCACAATGAGCTAGCGAATGCAGCTGCGCGCGGGAAGGCTAATGCAATGAGTATAATAGCAGATGAAGACAGCCAGCGGATATGAGGAGCTGGTACTGAGTGCGAACGAATAGATGCATGGATGAAAGGCTGAACTGGAGGTCAAGGAGAGAGGGGAGAGCCAGGTGAATAAAGTGCTACTTGATCGGTTGCTAACACCCGACTCAATGTGTCACTGTGTTGAGGTGTTTGTATGCGATCATCATAGCAGCGGGTCATGAGGGAATCACCGTTCCAAGCTGGAGGAGAAAACAGGAAGCCGTGCTGCTGTTTTTTTTCCTCTAACTGGTGTTAATGTGGACCCGGGGTTCTGGATTTGACCCAATGATCATAGAGAGACACAGAGCTTCACTGTAGACCTCGACCTGGACAGAATCATCGTTAGCATCGCAGCTGTCTGCAAGAAAACATCCATGATTAGCCCTTTGCTCAATTGCTTTCTCGTTCTGTATATACAAATATGGCATTTTTGGGTCAGGTTTACTAAACAGGGCAAATTACAGAGCGAGAGCGCAATCCCATAAAAGCACCAATGGGAGTGGAAAGGTCTGCGACGGATCTAATAATAATATGCAAATTAAAACACACAGGCGCATTTCCATAATAACCATCACAATCCACCAAGAATAGCGCAAGTTCGCAAAGTGTCTCAAGCAAGCAGAGCCAATGGTTATCAGATGGTCTACTAACAACACAGGAATAGTTCACCCAAAAATTAAATTACCCCATATTTTACTCGCTCCAAAGTCATCTTAGGTGTACATGACTTTCTTCTTTCAGAAGATGACTTTGAAGCTTATTTTGAAGCTTTATTTTGAAGTACTGTGACATAAAAGTCAGAAGTCAGAAGTCAGCAAGGAGCAGAAATTTGGCGCTCAGTCAATTGGTTATTTACGTTATAATTTTAAAAATAGAATTATTTTGGTTACAAAAACCCATCAATCTGCTTCAAAGGAGATGTGATATAAATGATAACCTCCCGAAGACATATAGGTTAGTTTTACATCGCGGTACTTGCACATATAAACAATTCATGGAGCTTCAAAATAATGGCAGCTATCCAACCAGCATTCCCAAGCTTGCAAAAGCCAGGATAATTTTTTAAAAAACTCTGACTGTGTTCATCTGAAAGAAGAAAGTCATATATACCTAGGATGGCTTTGGGGATGAGTAAAATATGGAGTAATTTTTATTTTTGGGTGAACTGTTCCTTTAAGACAAGCTGTATGCAGTGTCAAGGCCCATACACACCAAGCCGGCTTCAAAGCTGACCAACCCAAGCTCATTTGAAACTGTTTACATGCAAATCTTCACTTTGTGTGAAGAGTAAGCAGTGTCCCAGCAGGCACGGAGAATGAAGGAAATTGACATTGGACATGACGTCGGCTAGACGTTACATCATTTTGGCTTACAAAATGAAAATTGATTGACGTCAGTATTTGACATTAATATAATGTTAACCCTAACCCTAATGTTGGAACAACTAAATATCAGCGTCGACCGACATCATTATTATACATCATTTTAACATTGACATTGAATTTACGTTGAAATTTGGTCACTCGATTGTGGCGACCAAAATGTAAAAAAATGTCAATGTCCAATGAACTTGTGTGCTTGTTGGGATGGAAGTTTTACTGCTTCTAGTGTTCATTTCAACTGCTAACTGCAGCAATGTGCGCAAGTAAGTTTTTTTTTAGTTTTGCAGAAATGTAGGTAGAGGCAGGTTTTTCAACAAGCCTATGTTGAAAAGCCTTTGTTGTTGCCTTTTGTCGGCAGCCTTTAAAAAAAAGGTGCGCTTGAACACACAAACAATTAAACAACAGAAATTTGCATTCATCATTCAAAAGGAGA